>NC_063438.1:3683023-3988023 GCF_020379485.1 Brassica napus
GAATTGAATAAAACCAAACTTTATTCCATTATATTGAATATTCACTTTTCAAAATTTAAAAACCAAATTTATTTCCATTTGATTGAATACAATTCTCATTATATTAAATATTCACTTTTCAAACAACAAAAAAATTAACGTTTTTCTCAAATAAATAATATTATTTTATTCTTATAAACTCACTTTCAGGTTCATTGATGGAGAAGCAGTATTGATCCGGGTTCATCACTATTCAGACCCCACCATTAAATTAATAAACAATACTTATGAACCCCAAGAGGGGGTTCATTGATGGACTTGCTCTTATACGTACTAGTTAACGATACGTAAACTAACGCCGTCAGGAAAAAACCTCGATTACCCTTTCGGAATTTTCATCGTTTCTTTTATTCAGTTTCCCTCCATCTTCTGAGAAGATTCTTCTCGATACTCGTTCCGGAAGGATAACTCTGCTTATGGTATAACTTCATAATTTCATGGATTGTCTCCTTTCGATAGTTTTTTGTTTATTTTTCTTTTCAATCTTCTTCAGTTTCTCCGCCGTTTGGTCTCTCAAGTTCGATATATTCTTGAAAAGATGTTCGGTTTTGGTACGTCTCTCTAGGGTTTTATTTTAGTAGGTGAATTGTTGTAAGGGCGTTTTGGTCTTTTTAGCTTTGAGTTGTAACAGCAACTCGATGTTTACGGATCTGTCAGAAACTCTCTGACAATTTCGTTATTTAAAAAAGTCTGTGTTCGATCTTGATCTTGATCCTGGTTCTATTTTTAACCTATTATCTCATCAGTCAAAAGCTAAAAATGATGGTTGAATCATTCTCATCGAGAAGCAAGCAAAGCAAGCAAGTAGTTTAAGTAGGTTTCACTTTGCAACACTCTTCTCTGCTCTGTTCTGTTTCATGATTACTATCTCTTTACTCCTTTCCATGTAGCAATCAAATCAGTATCACTTTCAATGACCTGTTTGTGCCATTTGCCTTTTAATTTTTTTTCTTACTCTTTTGTTAGTGATCAATCCTCTTCTTTTTTATTAACATATAGTTTTTGATTCCAGCTTGCCTTGTTTAATACTGGGAGATGAAGAAGCTTTTCTTTTTCAAATCGTCATCAGGTAATGGCAATGATAAACAAACCCGCCGGGGAAAAGAATCAGACCCTACTCCAAAGGGTGGTGCCTTGAAGTCTCAGAGTGGTCAGCCTCTTAGAAGAAGTCATTCTTTCTCTTCCGCAGCTTTTCTCCTTGATGGAACTTCCTCAAATGATCCAACCGCTACAAGACAAAGAAACCACCAATCATCTCGGTATGTTTTGTTTTTTTTTGCTTCTTGTCTTACTCTTCTTTTGTGAAATTATTTGTCAAGTCCGATATTCAAGAAATCGATAGGCGGTAATTAGGCCCTTTATATGAGATTATTGATTAGGCAGGAGTCTAGACCGATTTTTTTTCAGTACCTAATCTGATTAGGCGCACCTAAACTGATTTTTAGAACACTAATTAAATGTATTGGTGACTTTTTTATTTATTAACTTGATTCTAGTTTCAGATGTTTTACACCAGAGAGCCAATGCAAAAAACCAGACCAAACTCACAAGTACAAAGTACATGACTCATCTGGAACTTTATCAACATGTTCTAGTAACGTCTCAAGCCAAGTCTTGGACCGTTTCATAGATGGAGAAGAGCATCATCACATTAAGCAAAAGAGCGGTTCTTCACTAAGCAACCACTCATGTAGCACCATCAGAGCAAAGAAGCATCCTCCTCGAGCTCAAATCCATTCACCAACAATATCAGACATTGTCAAAGAGAGACGACACTCTGATAACAACCGTATAAACGACGCGTCAGCACGGTCCCTTGCAAGAAGCGTCATGGAAAGACTCTCCCACACTCACGGCAAGTCAAAGGCCCTGAGCTACGGGTCACAAGACTTGGACGTTTTCGCCAATCTCCTCCCACTTGCTGAACACATAAAGAACGGTTATTACAAGGATGACCACGTGGAGGAGGAGGAGGTGTTCTCGCACGGTAAGAACTCCGAGCTAGAGAAGAAGTACAAAGAAGCTGAGAAGAGAGTGAAGATGCTTTCTCAAGAACTAAACGAGGAGAAGTGTGACTTTGAGGAGAGAGTAGGCTTAGCGTTCGAAGTCTTGAGTCTCTTGAGATCACAGATAGATGAGAGAGCTTTAGCTAAAGAAGAGATCAAACGAGTAAAGACTGATGCAGAGTTGCATATAAAGAGACTAGAGAAGGAGAAGAGCGAGTTAGAGTTCGGACTAGAGAAAGAGATTGATAGAAGATCAATAGAGTGGAGTTCAAAGCTAGAGAGCTTTCAGATAGAGGAGAAGAGGCTGAGAGAGCGCGTGAGAGAGCTCGCCGAGCATAACGTCTCCCTCCAGAGAGAAGTATCGACGTTTCACGAGAAGGAAACCGAGCGGATGGATATGATTAGAGAGATGGACGAGAAGGTTAACGAGCTGAGTGAAAGAGAAGAGGAGACGAGACAAGAGAATGTGTTTCTTGTCCAAAACCTCTCCAAGTTGCAAGAGAGTTACGGTGAAGCGAGAGAGGATCTTGATTGTGTGAGAAGATTGTTTGAAGAGAAAGACAAGGAGTGCAAAGAGTTGAACAAGTCTATAACGAGGCTTGTGAGAACGTGCAGAGAACAGGAGAAGACTATTCAAGGACTTAGAGATGGTTTCTCCGAGAAGCAACCGTTGGAGAAGTTTCAGACAGAACAGATAAGATTGTCAGGGGTTGAGTTCTCGCTTAGAAAGGAGTTGGAGTCGATGAAGCTTGAAGCTGAGACTCTTCGTATAGAGAATACTTGTTTGCGGAGTCGAGTAAAAGGCCAAGAAGGTGACGCTATGGCGACCTTGAAGCTGGATAACGAGATGAAGATGCGTGTGTGTCTCTTGCAAGACCAAGGAGTCTCGATGTTGAGTGAGAGCATGCAGGTGTGTTACAAGCTATTGAAGTTCATCAAAGAGAAGGTATCTCAGGATATGCGTGATGGAATGAGTGAGCAGTTTTTGATTGAATCTGAGATGAATGTTCATGGAATAAGGCGTGGGACTGAAGATTTGAAGAGAAGTTTGCAGACAGTCACCAGCTTACTGCTTGAGAAAGGCAATGAGAATGCATCAAACTCAGAATCACCTGATAGGCCTAGTGAGCCAAACAACCAATCTGTGGAGGTGAGTTTGTCCAAAATCTCTTTTTAATATTCATTTTAATTAAAAAAAAAAAAGGGTCTGGCCCCGAAACAATTTTCTTAAAATCATATTTATACGATTCAAATCGGTTTAAATTATTCTAAATCGGTTTAAATATATTAAATTTAGTAATAATTTTAGTATAAATCCACAAATTTGTCTAATTTTTTTTTGTTTTGTATATCTAATATAACTAAATCCAAAACTAAAATATCTTATACAAATGTAAAATATATATAATATAAATTAATATTTCGTTACAGATAATCCGCCTACTCGTTAGTGTTCTACAAATTGCTTAGTTACCGCTTACTTGAACATTGATTTTAACACAAGTTTATTACATGTTTTATATGTGCTAAGTGTTTCACCTTTGTCTGGTTGTAGAAACTCCTGAGAGCTGAACTCAAAGCAGAGAGTTTAATCACGTGTTTGTTAAGAGAGAAACTGTACTCCAAGGAACAAGAGATCGAGCAGCTTCATGCAGAAGTCGCCGTAGGAGTAAGGGGTAACGAAATTCTAAGAGGTGAAATCCAAAAAGTCTTAGATAACCTTTCAGTAAACACCCACCAACTAAAAGACCTCAAGCTTCAGGTATGTCAGATTTTTACTTTATTTTGTTGCTCATGAGGGATCACATGACTCATGTATGATGATTTTGACATTAGATTGTGAAGAAGGATGAGACCGTGAACCGGCTTGAAACCAATCTACAAGAAGCTGCAAAACAGTTTGCTAGTATGAAAGTTAACTTACCGAGAGTGATGGAGGAAAGAGAGCAGATGTGTAAGGAAGTGAACGAGTGCAGAAAGAGAAACATGGAGTTGGAGTCAGAGAAGGATGTGTTGAAAAAGGAGGTGGAGAGATTGGAAGAGGAGACACTTTACAAGGAAGGTCAGATCACAATACTAAAAGACACTCTTGGAAGCAAGCATTTTGATCTTCTGTCTGGTACTGACTTCTCATATAACGATTTCTTAGTCCAATAAGACTATAATAAATGTACAGGCGTATGCTTTTCATGCTCTTGTTTCTGTCTTTAGTGGTTGTAGGTTTGATAGATGTTGTTCTGTCTTTTAGTCTCTTTTAGATTTGTTTTTTTTCACAAAGTTTATGGTTTGTACTTGGATGGATTAATAAAATTCACCATTCGTGAACTAACAACATAAGGGGTTTACTAAGGTTTTTAAAGAAAGACTATTGCACCATGACTAAGTTTTTGAACTGTACTTGGATGGTAAGATTCACCAAAAAGCCATCTACATATTCTGAAAAAAACAGCACTTCTTTCTACCTGCTGATCAAGCATTCCCTCTAGACTTCCATATCTTCCTTATATAAACGATTAGAGACCAAATCGATAGTCATCCTACTGATACATAAACGAATCCAACACTGGAAGCTACGAGCCATCCAGCATTGCTTTGCTTACGTCAACAGAGCTTATCCATCAAAAGAAGAACAGCGTTTTTTTTTTAAAAAAGTACATGGCCGAATAACCGAGATATGAAAAGTGCATAAGTGGGCTGCCCACTATAGCAAGGGTGCTCGGATCACCAACCTAGAGAACAAAACGGAACTCTGAAAACATCCGACTGAAAACTAAGTTTGCTGAGAATAAAACAAATAACTGAAACAACATAGAACTTAAGGAAAAGAGAGGCTGGTTGTTCAGTCTTCATCAGCTCGGCTGAACTGAGTCAAGTAATCCATTGTCTGGAAGAAAGCTCGCTGTCCTACCTGACCATTATGAATATTGACCCATTCCTCCAGCTTTCCTGAATAATCCACATGCCTAGCATTAGTCTCAGCATAGCCTTTGAGCTTGGTAGCAATGGCAGCCAACTTTGGAAAATTTGCTCTCATCACCACCTGGGTCTCATGAGGTGGGTGCAGAATCGTGAAAAACTGTGGCATATTGCTATTCAGGACTGCTCTCACAGCTTTCTCAACGTTGAGAATCTCCGCTCCCAGTTCTGGTACAATAAGAAGAGGTGACCTTGTGACCAGCAGTGTTTCGATGACGATGTAGAGAGTGGTCATCTCATGCCAGCTTAGGATGCCGCACACATGTGAGCAAACACCACCCAAAGTTGAGGTCAGGAACCTCTTCTCCTCGATGACGCATTCGGTTATGCGCTTCCTCAGCCCAAAATCCTTACGTATAGTCGAAGCCCATTAAAAGTCGGCCCATTTAGAAGTCGGCCCATTTGTTCATTACTATTGAATTAGTTAATAGTAAAGTGAAATACAACTGAGCAACAAAAGACAGATCCACTCACCTCTCTGAGTTTACCGGTGGTGATCGGATCTAGCGATGGATGGTGGCGACGACATGGATTCCCTTTTCGAGGGGATGGAGCTATTCACGCCCTCTTCGTCTCTTCTCAGCGACAGCTCACCCGCAATTTTGCCGCCTTCGAAGGAGGCGGAGACGACAGTGATCACGGCTCCGGCGGCAGAGTCGACGGAGACGATGTCTGAGCCTCTGGACGAAGATATGTTCTCCGACTTAACGATAGTGACTCCGGTCCAACACGTACCTGAGGCAGTTACTCATCAATCTCCCTTACCGTCTTCTTCTTCCTCCTCCTCCTCCATGAGGCGGCAGGTGTCGCGGAGGAAGAAGAGATCCGGCGGGTTAAGAATCGGATACGGTAGGCACGAAACTAACGACGACGAAGACGACGATTCCGTCAGCCAGTTATCAGATTCCGTCAATCAAGTAACGGATTCCGTCAGTCAGTTATCAGATTCCGTTAATCAAGTAACGGATTCCGTTAATCAAGAACCGGCTGATTCCGTGGTTGATCAGCCTTTGGACTCAGTCAAGGCTCAGATCGAAGGGAAGCTAAAACTTGCACGTGCCTTAGCAGCTTCTGTTACTTCTTCTCGCAAGAATGCTATCAGGAAGAGAAGGCAAGCATCTGAGAATCTCAGATTAGCTTCCAAAGCCCACGACGAGCTCGAGAAGCAGCTTGAGGAAGCTATCGAGGCTGAGGATTTCGATGCGGCTGAAAAGATCAGCGAAAGCCTAGCTGATGCTGAAAGAGATAAGCTTTCTCTCATGGCATTGCACCGTCAAGCCGAGTCTGATTGTGACGCTATTGAGTCCAAGATGGAGGAAGTCCTCCTCTCTCAGATTGCAGCTGAAGAAGAATCTGCCTCTCTGCTTCGTGGATTTTGCACGGTATGTTCATTGTCATTGTTGTTGCATCTGCTTCTTCGGTTCTAGAGGTTTAGTATAGGTTTGGATATTTAGAAAATTCGAATTGGCTATTTTGGTTTTCGGTTCGGTTTGGTTAACAAAGTTGGAAACTGCTAATATCCGAAGTAATTTCCGATCCCATTTGGTTCGGTTCTGATTCGGGTAAAAAGTCCAAAAATTCAGGTTTTTCGGATTAAATATCAGATTTTTAAGGTTTTCAGATAAAAATTTGGATAATTTTAAATATTTCGGATAAAAAAAGAATTCTGGTAATTCAGTTTTTTTAGGTATTTTGATCCAAACCGGAACCTTCGGTTCTTTGGTTCCGGATAAATGTGTACATGTCTAGTTGCATCTATGTACTTCTGCTAGTAGTAGAGATTCATAAGGTTTTTACTGTGACTGTTATCTCTATAGGATGCAGAGAATGAAGCTGAGTCGATTCTGGAAAAGGCAGATGCTTTTTGTGTAGAGGAAACGGGGAAATGGAATTCATGTTGTGAAGATGTAGAGTTCAGAAAAGTCGAACTGGATATAGAGTTTGTCATAGTTGATAACGTTCGATTGTCATTAAATGATACTCTTGAGGGGTCTGTTGAGCAAGAGATGAAAGAAAAGGAGATGCTGCGTAAGAAGAAAGAACATTTGTCTGAAGAACTTGAGGAGCTACTTGCTCTGGTGAAGGCAAAGGAGAAGGAGATTGACGAGAACGATTCCCAGATAAAGGCAGTTGAGGAGAGAATTAATAGTGTGGTCTCTGGCTACAAGGAGTTGCAAGCAAGCATGGATAAAATGTTCAGCGACTTGCAAGCGGGTCTCTCCCAGGTTGATACGGAGACTGAAGCTTTGTCAAGGAAAAAGAAAGACGTGGACGAGTTCGTGGCATCTGAGAAGGAGAGAGGGGCTAAACTCCGTGAACTTGTCAGTGTTTCGGCAGATGAAGCAAATGAATATGAGGAAGTTATTAAACTGAGAAAAACTCTGATGTCATATGTGTCAAAGACTAGAGAAGAGAGAGCCAAGCTTGTTAGTATCGAAGAGAAGCTCTCTGAGGAAGTCCAGAGGCTACAGGAGGAAGTTTCCAGTACCCGAGAGTCCCTAAAGGTACTTATCTACTTTCTATTCTTCGTCCTCCTTTTCTGCAACATGATATATTATGAATCTTGTTCCACCTCTGTTCATGTTTGAAACAAGACTGTGCACAAGGTTATAGATCTATAGTTACTTATCCAGAAAGTGCATATTATTGAAAAGAGTCTCTCTTTAGTCTGGTGGTACATGCCATTTCCTCACATATGATCTGAGAAGAAGTTTTAATGACTGTAAGACAAATATGGTATTGATTCATGTAAATGTCATCTTGTAATTTCAGTGTCCAGTTTTAATATTAAGTACATGCAGCCAGTAGTTTGTATAAGTCTTTATCGATCTTGCCTCTTTGTTTACAGGAGCAATCTTCTAGAAAGTCGATCATCCAACAGAACATTACATCATTCATGGATAAAATTATGTTCATAGAGAAAAGGATGCCGGAGCTTGAAGCAGAGAAGAAAGTGGCTGCGTCAACGAGAAACTTCAAAGAAGCGGGAAGAATAGCAGCAGAATTAAAGTCTTTAAATCTGGAGAAGGATAAAATACAGACCGAAACAGGACAAGCCAACGCTGAGCTCGAGAGAGCAGAGCAGGAGATTGAAGAAACAATCAAGAGGTTACAAGAGTTAGAGAGGTTGATTTTGTCGAAAGAAAAGGAATTGTCTGTGAGTAGATTCCAGAGGTTGCGGATTGACAGTGGCACTGCGAAAGCTGAGAGATCAGCTGCTCTAGAGCTTAGTGATCTCGAGGAAGCTAATCTTCTACTTGAGGAAGCACAGGAAGCTGAGTCTGAAGCAGAAAAGCTTAAACTCACATGCGGTATCAAAGAAGAAGAAGAAGAGGCTAAACCTTGTGAATGTTTTGTCTCGATGGAACTTATAGCCACCTTCGGTCTGAAGAAATTACAAGAACTGGCAGAATCTGTTCCGTCGTAACTCCCAAGCTGCTTCAGGTTCAACCCTTGGGACTAAAGGCGCTCAGAGATGATCAAGCAAAATATTTAAAAGGCGTTGTTGATGAATCCACAACGTTTGATCTCATGTACGTTAGTCCACATCAACATGTATGGTTTTGTTTTTCGGATCCGTGTTTGATTGATTTCTTGATGAAAGAAGAGAGTGCAAGCTTGTTCAAGCAAAATACACTTGTAAGTTTCATCCAAACACTTTTGAATACCTTTTTTGTACAAGAACCGAACTCATGCTTCTCAATGAACATTGTAAACGATAAGCATTGATTCAGACTAAACGAAAATCATTGTCAACAATCTATGGTGGACTAGAATCCACACAAAGAAAACTTCGCTATATAATGTATGCATTAGTTTGTGATGTCACAATAATAGGGACATGTATCTCTTTTATTCACTATCTTAAGCATATGCACGAGGAGGATTTCTCGAGCAAAGAATGTAGGAACAGAGAGACTAGGCTATTGCAGACTGTTTATCATCCTCAAGGTGTAACGCTCTAAGAAGTTTCGGCCATGACTGTGGGATTCCACCTGGTAATTCAAACTCCAACAGCTTCCCACGCTTCCTGTAGAACTCCTCCACTGGTTGAGTCTGTGTGACAAGAAGCACAAACATGTAACAAAAACTGCTAAATTCTATACGAAAGTTTGAAAGAAGAACATATACCATTTTGTTGTAAACCCGGAGTCTTTCCTTGACAACTTCTTCAGTGTCATCAGCTCGGGTGATAAGCTTAGATTCACACTTAGGTGGAGGAAGAAGCGGAGGCATATACATTCTATCATCACCATCACCACCTTTGATATCAATGCATGCAACGTTATAGTTTGCACCACACTCACTGCATATCCTCCTCCCTAGACATTTAGCTAGCAACGCCTCTTCCTTCAGCTTCAGGTTGATCACTAGATCAACATTAATTACTCCCTCCAGTATTTCCTACAAGACACACAGAGAGGATGTCATGTCAAAAGGCTTCTCTGCAAGATAGTCTAAATTGAACTGCTCACCGCTTGTGTCACGGTTCTTGGAAACCCATCAAGAATGTAACCAGATTCGCCCTTCTCCTTGCCAGCTTCGAGACGCTTTGATAACAAGCTTATAATGAATTCATCAGGAACCAATTTGCCATGGTTAACAAGCTCCTTTAGCTAACACCAATTCAGACACAACACAAGATTATGTTTCTCAGACACATCATAGAATCTATTGACAACATAACAAAAAGATCCTAAATTTGAAATTATTGGCTGACCTGAGAGGAGAGGAGACCAGAGGAGGAAAGCTCTTCGCGTACGAGATCACCGGTGGCGATATGAGGAACGCCGAGGAGGGTGGAGAGACGAGAGGCGTAGGTGCCTTTACCAACACCGGGACATCCAAGAAACACCCAGTGAAAGTTTCTTCCTTTGGTCCAAGAAGGAGAAGAAGAAGGAGAGGAGGACTTTTCCAGCTCCGCCGCAGCTTCTTTGAGATCGATCTCAGGGTCCAGCGATGGCCCATGGGGAGAAGAAGAAGACAGAGACCTGATCAAGAAAGAAGAAAGATTATTCTTTGCCGGCGTAAACGGCGAGAACAGCCTGAAGAGACGGTGAGAAACCGCCATGAGGAAGAGAATAAGAAGAAGAATGAATTGATTGTTTGTGTGTGTGGGTGCATCGTCCAAGGTCAAGAAGGGAAGAGAGAGGCTTTGATGATCAGAGGAAAAAAATGTAAAGTTTTCATTTTTATTTAATTTATTATTGGCTCGTTAGTAATAAAGTTTTCGTTTTTATTTAATTTATTATTGACTCGTGACTTACAAACATGTCATGTCTTTACGTCACTGTCTTTCTTGATCATCTAAAAGACGAGTTCTTCTACGACCATCTAATAAAACGTGTTATGTCTTTATGTCGGTAGTCTTGGCAGCTAACGGTTTTGGATGAATCTAGTTTGGAACTTGTAGTTTGAGAGAGAGAGCCTCCATGTTGCATTGCAATGTATCTTAGGACTCTGGATTCTAGTATCAAGCGCAATACAACAGTTGTCAAGAAATTAAACTGATCAATGAGGAGAAGTGTGAAGGGCTCATGGATGATCTGGGAGGTGTTAACCTTAGCAAATTTGTTAGTTAAGCAGTTGCCAAGCTCAAAAGCTCAGATATACAAGCAGCTGTTCAGGTTTGCCCTCTCTGTTTGTTTCCTGTCTTGCTCTTTTGTATATGTTTTTTCCTATTCAGTATTTGACACCTTTTCTTTTTACCTTATGCTCTCTGTTTTTCAAGGCCTTCTACTTTAGCTGATATCAATGATTTTTGACAAACATACTTCACTACTTCATCAGATGTATAAAGAGTTCTCTTAGTCTAAGTTAGACTGTCTAACATAAGGGCTCTTGAAAGTTTTCATTCCTGAAAAATCCGTGGACGAATTAAATGCAGACAGAAACTTAAAGGCATGAAACACATTACCATAACACTTCTTCTGGAGCTCTACTATGTTGGAGTAATAGAAGATAGTAACATCCTCATCAATATTGTTATAGATGCCAGAAGACAGAGAGAAGATGCCACCCAAACAAATTTGACACTTCTTGCTGGTTTTGCTAGGCAAGGAAGATTTTTTCTTGGTCTTTCCTATTTATGGAGAAAAAATAGTGTAAAATTGGTGAATGTGTTGGAAGCCCAAAAAATTGACAATAAGTGGATTGACCCAAGTGTTTTATATATTAATTAAGTCTATATAACCATTAATCTTATAAAATCCATCATAGTTTCTCTGAAAAATGCTTTATTTTCTAGCAATTTCGGTGGAACTGAACCTTCTATGGACCATCAGCTAATGGGATGATTGAACCACTTTCCGGACCAGATTAATAGGTAGCCCGCTCTGATATCATGTCAAGTTTCTTAAGTTTCCAACTTAAAACCAATTGACATAAGTGAAATTGACCCAAATCCCTTATACATTACTTAAATTCCTTTCATATTTTCGATGTGAGGTTTTCTCACCAACCGAATGCTAAAGGGGAAGTTAGCAAAGACAGTGCATCTTCGTATGAAAAGCTGAGGAAACCATATGACTATCTCTATCTAAATATCTCAATAGTACATTTTGTATAACTCAATTGGGTTTCCCTGTTCTCCTTGGGTCTATATTTAGTGCCTGGGTTGATTGCAGAAAAGCTTAGAACATGTAACGTAACTGCAATCACACAATTGATGAGTGTATGGGTAGATTCGTAGCTTTCTTCTCACACACTGACTCACTGGAGCCCTATAACATGGAAGCCCAAAAAGAAAGTTAAAAGGTTTCTATCAAGAGAATGAAAACATCTATTCTATTAAAACAGCAGTGTGACCCATTGATGAAAGTTAGATCCAACAATTAATGGCAACAATACATGCATCCATCATTTTCGAACATAACCACCCCTTTATGTAATTTTTCAACCTAACCACTATTCCTTATTAGCTTTAGTTTTTATCCTTCACACGCCTATCAAACTTAAGTAACCCCCACGTCATAATCACAGCGACAATATAGGGAACCTTTATTTATATCTAATTTCTTTTCTTTTAACAATTTTTTTCCTACTAATCGGGACCATTATCTACTATCAGTTAAATGAGCAACTAATATATTTTCTGGACTTACCACCATATTATCAATAGCTAATAATATGTACGTAACCTTAATACCATATAGTTAATAATCGATTGTATCTTAATAATATGGAGCATATCTATTTTTTTAATTATTTATCCAATAAAACAAGAACATTCCAGGAATCAAATCAATTATTCTAAAATTAATTTCGAAATTTGGTCATCTAACTCCTTAATCCCGTAAAATATGCCCTCATATTTTTAACAATTTTTTAAACTAAAAGTTTTTCCTTCCCCACAATCGTTTCTATCGCCGTCCTCTTATTTATTTTAATTATAAATAATTAAAATTGTGAATTAAAATTACTAAGAATATGAAATATATAATATAT
The DNA here is from genome assembly GCF_020379485.1 of Brassica napus. Classification (NCBI taxonomy): domain Eukaryota; kingdom Viridiplantae; phylum Streptophyta; class Magnoliopsida; order Brassicales; family Brassicaceae; genus Brassica; species Brassica napus. The sequence goes on from NC_063438.1 coordinate 3,695,491, forward strand.
ATTATATATATATATAATTTAAAATGTGGAGACAAATAAGAAAAAAAAATAAAATTATTAAAACATAAAGAATAAGTAAATTTCCTAAAATTATGAAAAATAAGACAAATAAACAATAAACAATGACAAATAATCAAAATTACCTAAAATTATAGAGAAGATGATAACTAAGCAAAATCACTTCTCAGATAATAGTATAGATTACTAAACAAAACTATATAAAGGGTTTGTTATGTTTAAAAAAAATACTGTTTGAAAATTAAGTATCATATTGATGTGTAAAAAGGCTATGGTGTATAGTTTAACAATATAATAAATTTAATACAACTCTTTTTTTGTTGTCAGCGAATTTAATACAATTATCAAAATACTTTACTAATCATTTAAAAAAAACGCAAATATGATCACAGATAAAAACATAAATATGATTACAAAAAATATATATATTTGGTACAAAAAAATGCACAATTGTATACTTATGAAACTTGATTTATCTAATATATTTACAAAAATTATATGTTCTATTAAATTTATATCATACAAAAAATATAATTATACAAACACACAAACATATAAATTATATTAGGTAAAAAGTTTTAAAACAAAAAAAATTACCCGCCCTCTCGAGGGCGGGTCAATATCTAGTAGTTGTATTACTTTTATGGATAAAACAAGGTTTACTAGTACTATACCTTTTGGTCCTTTTATGTTCGTCAGATTAATTTTATCACTCCAGTGTCCATTATGTTACTTCTTCGTCCTTTTGGTTTCAAACCTGTCGATTCTTGTCGGAATCATAGTACCCCAACTTGACTCTTTGAGTCTTGTTAGAAGAAGTCAAGAAGGACAATAAGATGAAGTAAGAGATGGCATTCTCAGTCTTTAGTATTTGTCATGTAATTGCTACGTATCAAACATGAAACGGATCAAGTATCACGGGATAGCTAAGTACACACTTCTTAAATTATGGTAAAAAGGACAAAAAGAAGAGAGTAAAATTTGTTGCAAAGAAGTCAAAAGTGTAGTCACGAGAGCAGCGACAAATGCGGAACAAACAATCAAAAGACTCAAAAAGCTTTCTTAACATCAACAGTTCGGATTTGTGTAAGAACAAAAGAAAGAGCGGAGATTACGGGGACCAACAGTGACGTCGACCTCTACCCCCGTCGGTGCCCAACCTCACCAACTTTGTTTCAATGCTCACTTTTTCTAACCCTATTTACAATTATTCGTAAATAAAAATTTGGGTTTATAAGAGAATGTCACATGTCTCTACCATATAACTAGCTATAGGGATACACTACCATTGCTGTTTAGTTTCTCTATAATACTATCCACTTGATTATGAATTGTTTATATAGTTCACTAACGTAAGAACATACATTGGTAGATAACTGATAATGAAATGTACATTAATTATTATAGAATATATATTATTCTTACGTTAGTGAACATTGATCAATTCATGTGAATGAATTCTTCACTAGATTCTTGTTGCGACAAGAGTCCTATTACACCACTAAACATATTTTTAATCATTTTGCTTCATATTCTTTTCGCGTGATCGATGGCAGAAAATTGTGTTTTTTTTTTCCTTTCTTTTGGGCTAGATATGGAACAAAGTTCTGGATATTAATTAAGTTATTTATATGTGTTATAACATTGGATCAAATTTTAGAGAAAGAAGACCATTTTATTTCTCTTTTGGCATTCTTAAATGTTAGTTAATTAGGACCATTGACGTTGGCAAGGACTTTGTTGATATCTTGAAGCTTATTCATGTAATCATGTTATTGGGAGTCAGAACATAAGTTGATTCCCTTTGAGTAGGTTTGAATATTAAGATCATATCTATGTACTGAAAATTGAAATAATATGGACAAGAAGTAGTAGAATTCTAAGAGTCAAAGAAATCAAGCCAAATGTTATCATGGTATCAGATTCCTATGGATTAAGCTTTTGTTGTTTTTAGACTGCCAATAAAAAACAAAAAAATGAAGGTTTGTGTTCATCTAGCCAAAAAAATGCATGCCTGGATGCACAAGCCTGCTTACCTAAAAACTATGAGATTACAGTTAGATACTAAAAGAAATATAGAGTAAATACAATTACAAAATTAAAAGGATTGATATCCATAATGTACATGGTTTTCCTTGATTGTCAAGTGACTGAGATCACAGTTACTAGAGCTCGTGATTGACCTTAATTTATTGTCACTGTCAAGATAGCTTAAAAACAGAGTGGCCAATTTAATTTGAGATATGACCAAATCATACCACATGATCCACTAATAAGAAGAATTCTAGGCAACTTATCAAGTACTATACATTGGCATTTACTCTTTGGCTATTATTGTCTTTAGCTTTGGAAACTTTGTTGTTGTCTGTATCTTTGGTATACCCTACCTAGTACGTACTGCACATTTAATGAATGTTTTACGCATTTGAAGGTAAAATCCATACTATTTAATGTTTTTTTTGGATTTTATAGTTTTTACATTAGTTATTTTGAGTCTCCTCCATCCATTTGAGTTGCTACTGATTCGGACTGTGAGCACATATGTAACCTTTGACATCATTGGCTGTGATCAGTGTAGCAATCATATTAGTCAGACGCATATAACGTTTACCGTACATTATTGGTCAAGTCTTACTGAAATTTTTCCTCTGCTGTTCGTGTAAGTATGAGAGAGTTGATTACATGCACATTATTGGTCTTTTAATTATATTTAAGTACATAAATATAGAAATACATCGTCTTCATCAATCATATAGATGATAATATGATATACATGGTATGAAGAAAATATTTGTATTATCGGTCGTTGTATTCATATGTAACAACCACCGCCACCTTATCGTCCTTATCCCCACCATATTACATGATTATAGAATGACTTTTCAGCAAAAATACACACATCAAATTCTCAATTCTTTGGAATATTTGGCAGGTACATAAAACATAAAAATACATTTAAATAATTGTCACAGAAACTTAAAAAACATTATACGTACGTACGTATGCAACTGCAGCTCTCGTTCTTTATTATTTATGGCCATTCCTTTGTTAAATTCTTTGTAATAAAAAGTCACGCGTAGTGAGAGATACTTTAAAAATAGATCCTTTGCAGGTTCTGTGTTCTTGCTAGCTTCTTCCTCCGTGATTTATTGACTCTTTTTGTCTTCTCAAGGCGTATGTAGATAGAGTCATTCTCCCATAAAGAGAGAGAGAGAGACAGAGACAAGAAGAAAAACAAAAGCATTGCTCTTTTACTTTACTTTGTCATCTCCCTTCTGTAAGAACTGTTACGACGGAGACTGTCCATACTCTCTGTTTCTCGTGTTCTTATGACAGATTAGATTTGTCTTTACGGTTCTGTCTTATCGATAATGCCTAGAGAAAGTGTGTAGTAGATTATTATTAAATATACTCTGTTTTGATCACGATGCAAAGAGTACACAACAAACCAGTTGACTCCATCGGAAAATCACCGTCGGGCACCGTCAAGCATCATTTAATAAAACAGAGCAGCGGCGGAGTCACGACGGCGGCGGCGGCGGATATGCAGGAGCCGAGCATTGACACGGATAAGCTCAGCTACGAGATTTTCTCCATTCTCGAAAGCAAGTTTCTTTTCGGGTACGATGACACGAGCCCCGAGCAAGAAACGTCACCAACGGTTGCTGAAAACGGCGTCGTTCAGGGGTCAGTCAAGAACCAGAGAGGTAAAGTCTGTGTTCTGAGCATCGACGGCGGCGGGATGAGAGGGATCATACCAGGGAAGGCTTTGGCTTATCTGGAGCAAGCGTTGAAATCGAAGTCGGGCGACCCGAACGCCCGAATCGCCGACTACTTCGACGTCGCTTCCGGTTCAGGCATCGGTGGAGTTTTCACGGCGATGCTTTTCGCTTCGAGCGACGGTGACCGTCCGATCTTTAACGCGGATGACACGTGGAGGTTTTTAGCGAAGAACGGTAAAAGATTTTATAAACCAGCGTCCGGGACCGGGAGGATACTAAACCGGGTTATGAAAACCGGTTCGGGTTCGAAGAAGCTGGAGAAGTCGATGAAGGAGTCATTCGCTGAGATGACGCTCAAGGACACGCTTAAACCGGTTCTGATTCCTTGTTACGACCTCACGAGCTCCGCGCCGTTCCTTTTCTCGCGCGCCGACGCGTTGGAAACGGACGGCTACGATTTCAAGCTGTGGGAGGTTTGTAGAGCCACGTGGGCCGAGCCGGGTGTGTTTGAGCCTGTGGAGATGAGATCGGTGGATGGTAAAACGCGTTGCGTTGCGGTTGATGGTGGGTTAGCGATGAGTAATCCGACTGCTGCTGCGATCACTCATGTGTTGCATAACAAGGAGGAGTTTCCGTTCGTTAGAGGCGTTGAGGATTTGCTTGTGCTGTCTCTTGGTACGGGACAGTTGGTGGATGTTAAGTATGAATGTGATCAGGTTATGAAGTGGAAGGCTAAGCAATGGGCTCGACCCGCGGTTCGGATATCTGCTGATGGTGCGGCCGATACTGTGGACCAGGCTGTTTCCATGGCGTTTGGTCAGTGTAGGAGGAGTAACTACGTTCGTATTCAGGTAAAAGCTTATGTGGTAATTGTAATTCATGTCATTGAAAAGTGGTTATTGTAACCAGAGCCGTTCATGAGTATAGTCAAGTTAAACATTAGTTTATAGTCCATAAATTTAAAAAGATAATTTACATAAATATAAGCATTCAAGTTTGTTTAAAAATTAACTAAAATCCTTAGTAAATTAATACTAGATTCATTATTCGTGTGATTTTTAATAGGCGGATGGGTCAAGCTTTGGTCCGTGCAGACCAAACATAGACACGGACGCTAGTGCAAGCAATGTGAATATGCTTGTGGGAGTAGCGGAAGAGATGTTGAAGCAGAAGAATGTGGAATCGGTTATGTTTGGTGGTAAAAAAATCAGTGAAGAAAGCAATTTCGAGAAGCTGGATTGGTTAGCTGGTGAGCTCGTGCTTGAACACCAGAGGAGGAGTTGCAGAATTGCTCCCACTGTAGCGTTCAAGCAATCAAGCGACAGAAGAACTATTCAGAAGACAATCTTCAAGGATATTGATTGTATGTTTTGAAGATATTGTTCATCTTCTTTTCTTTTTTTTTTTTTTTTTTTTTTGAATTGAATATTAAATTGAATTCAAAAGAAAAAGACCTTTTTACATCATGTGTCCTTTCCTAAACTTTTGTGTTAACTTCTATCCCTTTCCTATATCAACTTCACAAATTTTTCAAAAATTATAAAACTTCTATCTTGTAGCAAACCAATACTGCATCCCTTCTCCCATCTTGATATCACCTCTTCTTTGTATAATGGTAAGCTTGTTCCTCATGTTTTTATCCAGCAACTTTGCTAAGAGTATCGATGGAGTTGCAGCCTCTCCATGACGTCTCCTATTCCTCTCTCTCCATATCATATACACTGCTGCTTGAAACATATATTTTATAAGGAACAACTGCATCTTCCCCCTTGTCAAATCTCTCATTATCCTCAATAAGCCTTCCCATCTCACTGTGTATGCACCTCGCAAAATACCTTTCAGCAACATTCCCCAAACCTGAGCAGAGTAAGCACACTCAAAAAATAGATGCTCCAAGGTTTCCAGAGGCTCATTACACAGCACACATGATATATTGACGTTTCCACCCCACTGCCTCATTCTGTCTCCAGTTGGGAGTCGTCCTTTTAATGCAGTCCACAAAATAAAGGAGTATTTTGGAGTCGCATATTTAAACCAAACTGCTTCATGCCAGTGACACAGTTGGTGTTTTTCCCTGATAACCTCCCATGTTTCCCTCGATGAAAAGGATCTCTTATAGCTCCCCTTTCCATTTACCCACAACGAGACGTCTTCCTCATGTACTCTGCCAGCTCTGCTCACTTCAATCTCCAACTCAACCTTATTAAGAATCACCACTCTATGCTCTCTTCGGCGATGCGTCCAACTTTCTTCTACTGTTGCGTTTATTGAGATACCCATATCAATGTTACTTCCTTCTCCTAGTACATCCTTCAGACAACCCAAAGATGACCAGCTCTCAAACCAGAAAGATGTCCTCTTCCCATTCTTCACATCCACTTTATACATCCTTTTTGCCACATCTCTATACTTCAATAATTTTTTCCACATCCATGAACCAGCTTGAGTGTTCTCTTTAACCGTCCACAACGAGCCTTTACGGATGAGATATATTTTCACCCAATTTACCCACAGCGACTCTGCAGACAGAATCCTCCAAAGTAACTTCAAACAACTTACCAAGTTGACATCCTTCAGCTTCCTTAACCCCAATCCTCCTTCTTGTTTCGTTCTACTGACCTCAGACCAAGAGACCTTCGCCTTTTTATTGTTCAAGCCTGGACCGGACCAAAGAAAAGCAGAGCATAGTCTTTCTATTTCCTTCAAACAACTGCTAGGAAGCTTGAACGCAGCCATCCAGAAATTTGCCAAGCTTGTGATGACTGACTGTATCAGTTGCAGGCGTCCAGCATAAGACAAGAACCTCCCTGTCCAGGAGCCAATTCTTTTCCTTATCTTCTCTATCAGTGGCAAATAATCCAGCACTGTCATATTTTTTGTCAGCAGGGGAAGGCCGAGGTAACGAACCGGGAGCTTTCCTGTTGCAAACGGGAAGTGACTGCGAATTTCCTCCTGTTTCTGAGCTGACACTCCTGCTAGGAACAGAGTAGATTTCTCCAAGCTAATTTTCAATCCAGTCATCCTGTCGAATGTATCAAAGACTTTTAAAATCTCTTCCACTGACCTTTTGCTTCCATCCGTAAATACCATCAAATCATCTGCAAAACATAGATGTGTTAAGTCTATGTTTTTGCATTTTGGATGGTATCCTATCCTCCCTTTCTTCACTGCTTCATCCAACATTTTAGACAGAACATTCATACAGACCACAAACAAATATGGCGATAGCGAACAACCCTGTCTTAATCCCCTTTTGCTTTGGAAATATCCAGCCAGTTCCCCGTTAATCTGAACTGAAAATGAGGCCGTAGTTATGCATAGAGATATCCAGTGAATAAACCTTTCAGGAAGACCAAGAGCTCTCAGAGTAGTAAGGAGAAAGGGCCACTGCACCGAGTCGAAAGCTTTGGAGATGTCTATCATCATCGCGCATCTTGGTGATATCTCTTCTTTGTGATAATCCTTCACTATTTCTGTTGCAAGAAGCACATTTTCCATTAACAACCTCTCCTTTATAAAAGCTGATTGGTTCCAAGAGATACACTTGGGTAGTATACTCTTTAACCTATTTGCCAAAATCTTCGAAATCAGCTTGTATAAGACGTTGCAACAGGATATAGGCCTGTAATCCTTCATCTTCTTTTCTTAATTTGTATAGATTAATGTTTTGACTTTTGAGTTCCGAGCAGAAAGCGAAACATCTTCTTCGAAAAGGTTTCATTCTCGTCCATTCCAGTAGTATTATCCTAAGAGGTGTGTGATTTTTGCTTAATTTGATTGGAGACGAGATATCTTTTTGTAATGATTTGATGTAACGTAAGCTCAGAGATGTGAACTTGGGGGCGTGGTGAATATAACGTTTCAAGAAGCTGTTATGAAATCATACTCATTGGGGGCTCACTAAAGAAGTCATTTTCTTGGTTTTTTTATAATTACTTTGTTGGTCCAAATTGGAACGGTTCCAAGGGCAATAAGAAAACAAGTGCTGTCATTCTTGTGCGTGTGCATAGACCGAAGTCATGGTGCTGGGAACGATATAGATTTATAAAGCAGCACGTCTTCTTGTCGGTCTTAGGACTCAAGTGACCGACACAATATTACTCAATTCAGTTTACTATGTTTACTGGAAAAATACTCTAGTTTGCAATATGAACGTTTCTCAAATATATGGAGTTCAAATAGTTATACTGCACACATACCAGGGATCCCTTCCAATGTAGTCCACGGTCCACCCACCTAATATGGATAAATCTTTATGAATATATTATGTTTATGACACCACAAATTTAATTCTTATCCCTCTTTTCTTCTCCATGCTACCATAGTCAAAATCTTTTCAAATTTGTCTACGTCCTGTTTTCAAAAACATCTTTAGTGAAAATTTTCAACCTTAAAACAACTTCATTGAAAGAATCTCAAGTATGGATGTCTCATAAAAATATAAAAAGTAGTTATATGGTATCTCAAATGTTGAAAATTAATTTATTATATTTGAGATATTTTCGGTGAAGTTTTGAACATTTGAGATAGTTAGTTACTTTTATATAGACTAGGTCCTTGTCCGCGCTACGCGCGGATAGTATTTTGAATTTTTTTCATATTTTTGTACTATTATGTCAATTTTGTTTAGTTTCATAAAATGTTATATTTTTACTGTAAATTTGGAATTAAAAATCTATTTTTCCTTACTGTAAAGTAAGTTAATTTTTTTGAATCTTACTACAACACATTATACATGAAGAGAATATAGTTGGTCTTTATATTCTTATTTGGTGTAATATTGAAAATTTTGATGGTTAGTTTAAATAGTTTTTTTTAAATTATATATTTTAGGATTGATTTTCGTGACTATATTCTATAATTGTCTTAAAAAATTGTTTGTCCCATATAGACATCCACATAAATATGGACTTCTGATAAATTTGTTCATTGGGATATTTAGTTTCACTTTCAATTTTATTCTCTTTTTTGGCACCCTCATGCTAGCTTGTGGGGCTAGCCAACTTGGTGCAAAAGGGTTTACAAAAGCTGATCGAGATGCGCGTGATCGGATACCTTTTGCTAGGCTATTCGTATGGAATTTTAAAGATCTAGGAATATAAGCAATAGAAAGTTTAAAAAATTCTTTGGATACAGCCTGTATTTCGTCGAGCTCTGAGTCCAATGCAGGCTAATCTTCCTCCTTTTGAATGAGTATAACCAGTTGTTCACAGTTGATTGAAAGACCATCTCTCTGTGTCCAAACTTCAGTATCACTTGCATTGCCCATAGTAAACCTTCAGCTTCCGCTTGCAGTGGTGATTTGGTGCGTGTATATCGGTCCTTGCTCCAAACAGCATTGAAAAATCACCATCCATTAACACAAAGCCAAGTCCAAATATGTCTCTTTCATTTATCCAGGATGTCTAGCAGGAGCGTTTCTTTACGGAGGAACAGTTGTGTCCGTTACCTCAACTCCCATATCAATCTCCATAATCTCGTCTATACGTTGATCTATCCTCCAACACTCTGCTTCAATTTTATTCGATAATGAGAAAGACATAATTCCTACGACACTATTAATGATTTTTTTTTTGTAACACCGATACGGCAAATTTATGTTTTATTTAACAAAACTCTTATTTTAATTTTGTATTAAAGAATCAATCATATTTTATATTATCCATAATTTTAGTAAATTTGCTTATTTGTCATGTTTTTATTAGGTTTTAGCTAAATTATTGATTTATTATTTATTTTTAGCTAAGTCACTAATTTATTAATTTAAAAAATACCCTTATTTAATATTATATATATATTAAAAATGAATTTTATTTTAATAATATTAAATTTCTATTTTATATTAAAATTTAGTTGTTTTTCTTATTTGTCATATTTTATTAGGTTTTAGACTTTTAGATAAGTTATTAATTTATTATTAATTTCTAACTGATTCGCTAATGTGTTAATTAAAACAATACCCTTAATGAATTTTATATATAATTAAAAAAATTTTATTTTAATCATATAAAATTTATATGTTATATTAATATTAAATATTTGATTCTAAAATAATATAAAAATTATAAAAAATTTAAAAATAAGATAATTCTTATATATATTTTGTTGTTATCTGAAAACAATATTTTTATTATAAAAGTTAAAAAGATACAAAAAAATTAATTAAATATTATTCAAGAAAAAAACATTTATATAAACATATTTTCTAAACTATTTCTAAGATATGAGTGTTTTAAAAAATTTAACACGGGATCTTTAGAACACGGGATTATACTTATGAGAGAGTGGCTTGGGAGTGGGCTAGGAGATGGGTCTAATGGGCTGCGAATTGTTGAATTTTTTTTTTTAATTGCAAGCCTATTTCGTGATGACCTGGCATATTGGTTGGTGATGAATATTTGTGCACATGTGGATAGGCTTAGGAAGTAATGATTTAGCTCCTTTTATATAGTAGGATTTTCTGTACCTTTTATGAGATTTTTATATGTCAAGAACCTTTAAATAGAGTTTTTAAGAAAACCTTTTTCATGTAAGTATGCATAAATATTTATATTTGTCTGAGGATATCTCAAAATTACTAGAAAGTTATTTTAGATATTTTGAAATAATTGTAGCAATTTAAAATACCCACACTAATATTTTATTAATATATAGTTTATTTTATTCATCTTTTGTAACGGTCCTCATTAATGGTATTCATTACCAGGAAAATCATCCACTCAATGCATTGGATTTATTACCATTTTCTGTAATATAAAATCTACATATTTGTAAAAGGATAAAGCATATATAGCTTCTAACTCCAACCTTCCCTTCGCTTACTCTAAATCACTATCCAAGCCAAAGTCAACAACAAAGGTCTTCGATCTCTCTCTCTATCTCTTCTCTCTCACTAGCTCCTTTTCACACACACTTCGTGGCCAATATATTCCAACCAGAACACCACCTTAAAAACATCCCTCTCTCACACATACCTCTCTCTTAGTACCAAATCAACATAAAATGAAGAGCTTAGCCATCCAAATCCTAACAGGAAGATGGTTTATGTTCTTCGCGAGTCTCTTAATCATGTCGGCGGCTGGAGCCACTTATATGTTCGGTCTCTACTCAGGTGATATCAAGACAGCCTTAGGCTACGACCAAACCACTCTTAACCTCCTCAGTTTCTTCAAAGATCTTGGAGCCAACGTTGGTATCATCGCGGGTCTACTCAACGAGGTGTCTCCTCCTTGGTTCACTCTCATAATCGGAGCTATACTTAACTTCTTCGGCTATTTCATGATCTGGCTTGCCGTTACAAAACGGATCTCGAAGCCTAAAGTTTGGCACATGTGTCTCTATATATGCGTTGGAGCTAACTCTCAGTCTTTCGCTAATACCGGATCCATCGTCACATGTGTCAAGAACTTCCCAGAGTCACGTGGTTTTGTCTTGGGGATTCTCAAGGGATATGTTGGTCTTAGTGGTGCTATTTTTACACAGCTCTACCATGCCTTTTATGGCGACGACACCAAATCTCTAATACTGATGATTGGTAAGTATAAAAATTAAATAAAAAACTATATGGTTAATGACAAGAAACAGAGAAAAACAGAGGTCAATGCTATTATTATATGAATCTTGATTATTCCATTTGATATAGTATGATCTCGATTTAAAAAAAAAAAACAAATCTTTTAGAAAAATCTTTTTGTAACTGAATTGCCTAAGTGGGTTGTTAGGACTAAACCGATTTTTAGAACAGTGATAAAAACATTATTATTGACTCCTTTCTTACTAGTGAATGAAATCTTGGATGGAAAACATTATTATTGACTTACAAAAATTGTTTTTGAAAAATCTTTTTGTAACTAATTGTGTATAATTGTGTATGAAGGTTGGTTACCTGCAGCAATCTCGTTTGCTTTCTTGTGGACGGTAAGGAACATGAAAGTGGTGAGACAGACGAATGAGCTAAAGGTGTTTTATAACTTCCTCTACATATCGTTCGGGCTAGCGACGTTTCTCATGGTGGTCATCATCACTGACAAACTCTCCGGCTTTACAAGAAGTGAGTTTGGAGGCAGCGCCGCCGTGGTGATCGTCTTGCTTCTTCTGCCGATCATAGTAGTCGTCTTGGAAGAAAGGAAGCTCTGGAAAGATAAACAAGTCGCCTTAAATGATCCAGCACCAATCAATATGGTCACGGAGAAAGCAAGTTTAGTTTCATTAGAGGTCAAAGATGATAACGAAAGGTCAACGAAAGTGGAGCGTGTTAAAACGGCGTCGTGTTGGACGACTATATTTAGTCCACCGGAGAGAGGAGATGACTATACGATCTTGCAAGCGTTGTTTAGCTTCGACATGTTGATATTATTCTTAGCGACCATATGTGGTGCGGGAGGGACGCTGACGGCTATAGACAACTTGGGTCAAATAGGTGGTTCATTGGGTTATCCAAAGAGAAGCGTGAGCACGTTTGTGTCACTAGTAAGCATATGGAACTACTTCGGTCGTGTGACTTCAGGTGTACTCTCAGAGATTTTCTTGATCAAATACAAGTTCCCTAGGCCTATAATGCTCACAATGATCCTCCTCTTCTCATGCACCGGTCACCTCCTAATCGCTTTTAACGTCCCTGGCGGACTCTACGTGGCATCGGTCATCATAGGGTTTTGTTTTGGTGCGCAATGGCCGCTTCTATTTGCTATAATCTCCGAGGTGTTTGGGCTTAAATACTACTCTACGTTGATTAACTTTGGGTCGGTCGCAAGCCCGATCGGGGCTTATTTGCTAAACGTTCGGGTCGCGGGGTATTTATACGACAAGGAGGCGGAGAAGCAACATAAAGCATTAGGGATAGTGAGAAAGGAGGGGCAAGATCTTAGCTGCATGGGCACGGCGTGTTTTAAGTTGTCACTAGATGATAACCCGCGCTCTGCGCGGAATGATTTTTTTAAAATATATTGTATTTAAATATTATAAATAGTATACTTTGCTATGAATAACTTTTTTGTACAATTGAATCTTAGGAGTGGACATTCGTGTACAATTTGGTTTGGTTCGATTTGGCTCGGTTCGGTTTGTTTTGATCTTTGCAAGTTTGATTTAATTCGAATCTTTGCGGGTTTGGTTTGAGTTTGGATTCGGATAACTACTTTAACTTTAAAAACAAAATAAAATTCATATTTACTTTAAATATCTCAAAATCTAAAAATAAAAATAATATATAACATATAAATTAGAATAATGTATGCCAAAATACTTAAACTTAAAATAAAATTTGGTTTATCTTAAATATTTGGATATGAAATAAATAGATATTTTAAGTAATTTTGGTATTTTGAGTATCCTTTAACTATTTTAAACATGTACTTTTAACTATTTATATATATTTTTAAGTACTTTGGACAACTTAAAAACATCTTATATATTTTGTATATTTTTTAAATATTAAATTTTAAAATAATTAATATATTTAAGTATATATATATATGGTTCGAATATATTCGGACACCCGAAATATTTTGTTTCGGATCCGGTTCCATTTTGGTTCTCTAGATACCAAAATTTTGAACCCGTTCGGATATCTAACCAATTTTTATTAAAGTTCATTACTACCATTGGTACGATTTTTTGGATTCAGATTTTTTGCCCAAACCTATATTTTTTATTGTAACAAAATTTTAAACAAAATTGATGATGATTCGTATTGATTTTGGGTATGCAATCATTTTTAGGCCAAAATACATTCTTCTATGTACGTGGCACATCTAGTTAAGGAAAACAATGGACTGAACTAAAGAAAACATTACCATTTCAGATTTTTAATCGACACTTTCAAATTATTCATTTTCGGTATTGTGACGAAGAGAAAGGGGGTAAAGGTTACGAAAGCAAATTTGTTGTGCAATCCATATTCTTGCTAGATGATTTCAATAGCTTCTAAATAAATCTTTGGTGTATCGACCGAGATTTAGTAATTTATAGACGTTTAAAAAAAATTAAAATATAACATATAAGAAAAAAATCTAATTTTTTTATTATATGGTTAATGTGATTGTTTAGTTTATTTTAAAAAATATAAACTTTCAAATATGAGAAAATCTCGTGATAAATAAATTGTATTATGTTGTTATCGATTATTTGGTGTGCAAGTCAAGTTAGTATGAATAATATCTTGTTAAGAATCTTGTAGATAAGGATTATATTTTTGAAATATTTGCTGAATAATATCTTTGTAATTTTCTTGTAGATAAGGATTATATTTTCGAAATTAGTAGTTACAAATATTTTTTAAATAAATAATACATGTAATTCCTAACTTATACTCTATTTTTTAAAAAATAGATTTTTATAAATAGATATCATATTTTGGCACTTTTGAAATTATATTATATAATGACATGTATCTCTAAGTCATGTGTTCATAATGGCATGTAAGTTAAAGAGGAACCAAACATATACATGTTCGGTATAGAGAAAATTATATGATGTTGATAAGAGAAAATTATAAATCAACTTAGAGCAAAGTTTAATCTATAGGAGAGTTATTGAATTGCTAATATAATTGTAAATATACAATCGGTATAGTTTAATAGAGTAGATAGAACATAATTCAATAGAACATAATTCGTTTGGTTGTTATAATATAATAGATTGTTGGTTTAATTTAAGTTATCTAGTTTTAATTTTATTGTATAATTAATTGTAACTAATAGGATATGGTCCATAAATTATGTAACACACTAACAAACTTGAAACAGTCCAAAAATTAAGTGACAACTTCAATAGTAGATAAATTTAGGACTCTATTTTAATAGAGTAGATTTATTATAATTACCTTGGTAACTTTGTTTGGTGTGTTTGTCTCGATGATTTTGGTGGTCCGGACCAAGAAGTTTTACAAGAGCGATATCTACAAAAGGTTTAGAGAAAAAGCGTTGGCGACTGAGATGGAGATGGCCCCGCCTGTTCCGGAAAGATCGACGGCGGTAGAGAATGGTAATGATAGTGGCAAAGTTGTTGGCAAAGGGGGGTAGAGTTGCTTAGTAGATGGTGCGAAATATACTAAACAAGAATATAGCGTGAAGTATTTTGTAAACAAATTATATGTTCCGTGTCCTTGGTCCATCACACGTTCACACCCTTCTTTTAGAGCTACTATACTTTATTTGATGTTTTAATCGTTGTGTTTTTGGAGTCTTGGAAAGTAGTGAAAGGTTAAAGTTTGGAGATAGGTAAGGGTCATCATGAGTCAACTAATGAGTTGGACTTGTGATTTTATGAGGCCACAAGGGAGTGCTTTGAATAAATCATTAAAAGATAAAGAACTAAACTATTGCAAGTGAGAAAAGTTGGCTCACATGTGTTGGTGACTTGGACTTTCATGTCGGTCTACATCTTCCGTAATGTGAATATAGAATGAGTGCGTCACAATGATACGTGGAAAGTTGAAATGTTAAACGCGTTTAAGAACAAGCAAATTGTTTTGAAAACGTGCAACATTTAGGAATACATATACAGTATTAGAAAATTAAAGTCTCAAACTTGAAGTTAGTGGGTAGTACTAGATTTAAAAAGATACACTCGTCAATTGTTTCACGCTCCTGTAGTGGATATGCAATTATGTAGTGGATGAAGAATCAAAAAAAGACAAAGCAACAAACTGTTAAAAAGTCGTCTCGAAATATTACTTTAGGATGACCAAAACTATTTATAGGGAAATAAAACATCAAAAGTACAAAGAATTAACCGAGTGGATGAAACTCTTAGATTATCTAGTAAATGTTTATCGAGTCATAGTTCAACTCTCGTTCGAAGATATTCTATCTAAAAGAAAATAACTGAGCTTACAAACCTATGTCTTAAAAGAGTGTAAACATATATCAAAGAACTTTTCATTATAAACAGTATAAATTATGAACTTCCACATAATATCTCTCGATGGGTTAGTTTATAAAAATAGCATGTTTGAGGTGTAAACATCACCTGTTTCTTCCATAGATTATTTCAAGTTCAGATAATTTATGTTTTTTCCTTTCTAGTCTCCGGGAGGTAATGTAAACCTCGCCGGCTTATGGTTCTTGACGGAGTATATTCATTGCCGACTTACATGTGTAAACTTTGCATCCAATCCGTTTAATATAATTTTCAGATGACAAAAAACCATCATATCACCACCCACTTAATCAAAGTACCATATTTTATACGTTGTTTTCCTAAATTACCACCCAACATTAGTTGAAGGTGGAAGGAAGAAAGACATGATATCAGAGATAAAGTCTTGGTGTCTTTATTAGTGAAAGATTGTGCGATTCTGTAGAATTTGTTTTGCCTTTCTCCTATATAGTGGAGAGATAGTAGTAAAAAATCTCCTATTAAAAATATGGTGACTTGTTGCAGAGCGGGTCCTAAGTTATAGTATTATATAAGGCTGCAAGCTAAAAAGAGTATTATTTCAAAATTAAAACTTCTTTTGGTCGGCTCCAAAATTGGAACTTGACATCTCTTAGATTCAAAAATATTTAAATTACCTCTAAGCTAACAAAATATTTTAGAAATTCGGAGCTGAAATTCATCTTACAAAATAAAAGGCCGTAAGCATGGGTGTTTCACCCGTTTGTACTCAAGGCCCAGTCAGCTGGTTGTTAGTGTGGTTGGCTATAGGATTTGTTATAAATCATAGAGTGACAAGCTACCGATTACAATGTGTTTTCCTGGCGGTAGCTGCTGGTTGATCTACAAAGCTTTGTCCGATTGGATACAAGTCGCGGTCAAAAGAGTCAATTCTGCAACCATATATCATATATTGTTTTGTTTCCTACGTCAAAATAATTGGTTAATCAAAATAATAAAACGACAGATCTGTCAATTGTATCATAAAGTATCCTTTAGTAGTATACTCAGTTTCATGCTATGTTCAAAGTCTCCTTCTTCATTATAATCAACAAGTAAACATAGTCGAGCTGTGGATCGGTTTGGATCTTGTGTGGATATTTAGAGGATGTCCGTTAACCAAACAAAAACTAATTACGTTACTCCCAAGGATGAATGGTTACCAATCGAAGTTCAACGAACGAACCACATTATAGTTGTTAGTTCATCTAATCGCAGTTTCGTATGGTCTCTATTACGAAATGACAAATCTGTTGCATTATATAAGTAATGCAGTATGTAGTTTAGACATCCTTAATTAGCTTTCTACCTACATTCACAATGAAAACTCAATCTGGTCGAACCAAATTTGTCTTTAACCATAGAATATATAACTCAACATTAACCGGTTGAAAACCAAGAGAATATAACTCTCATTTTGTTTTTGAAATTTGGATCGTTTGATTGAACTCTCTGAAAGAATCAATCGCATCTCGCAATGCACATGATTGCAGTTTCACTGTGAAATCAAAGTGCCATAAAATGCATCACATCAACATTTATTTTTGGAAAGTAAAGTAAAATTCTAGAATTATTTATAATATCCTTTGAAAACCCTAGCAAACGTCCATTGGACTGATTGCTAACTCAGCATGAATCGAACACAAGTATCTCTAGAGGTGAGCTGGCATAACTACAACTGCGACTAAGTGGAATAACATAAATGTTCTAAAAGCTTAAAAAGTGATAATATATATGTTGAATTTTAAGTAATGTCATTAGATAATGAGCTTAAAAATCCTTTATGTATAACTATTATAATAACAACCAAAGAAAAATTCTCTAACTTTTAAACGGATTACATACAAAGTTTTCTAATTTTTCTTTAAATATGGACTGAAAATTTATCGGACCGAACCACACACTAGACCCCTTTTCGGAAACTCGCTAGGTGCTGTGCGTATGTTCGGGTTGGGCCTAGCGAGTTGTAGAAAAATCGGAGATTAATCGGGGATTAATCGGGGATTAGTTTTGTGTGTTATTGTTATATATATAGTTATATGTATACATTTACCAATTATTTAGCGCGGTCTAGCGGTATGGGTGCCTATATATTAGTGTCATAACCCCGGGTTCGAGTGAGGATGAGAACTTTTTTGCTGTTTTTGTTTACCTTTTTCTTTAGTGAACACAAATTACTAAAACGTCCTTGTCTTCTTCCTTTCGCCTGTCGAACCAGAAACCCTAAGTGCCCCGTTCTACCCTTGTTATTCATTTATTTTCAACCGTTTTCAATGATTTTTGACCCGATTATGCCAGATTTTTACCGAATCACAAGATTATGAGCATAAAATTTCTAAAAAAGATTTTTTTTTGCTAAGGAACCGAGTTTTTAAGCGAATCGGACCAAATCGCCATGGCTCCTTACCGAATAGCGTTTAAACGGTGATTAAACAGGCAAGTCGGCCGCGTTTTAGAACAAGGTACTAGACCAATTGACATCACTTTATAGTACATACTAATATGATTTAAATATACGGTAGAAAAATGGACACATGATCAAGAGGTAACATCAGTCTTGTTTGTAAAATACAACATATAGCTCAACAACTATCTAATTATATAATTATTAGTATTCGAATTATTGAAAAGTGGAAATGTGATTAACTTTTGTTAGAAAAGCTGAGGCGTGGCTCTCGGTTGTTGAAACTCTTTGTTGACCTACTTTGACTGATATAGTATTTGAAAATACATTCATCATTCCCTAATGTCCAATCACAAGACGTATAGGGACTAGCGTGGTCCAACCCTTATCATATTATTATAAACACATTTTCTTTAGTGATTACTAGAAATATTGTTGATTATAGAAAAAAAAAAAAGAAGAAAAAGCTGATTCCCAAAGCAAAAACACAAAAAAGAATTATTCTTTCTATTTTTCTCTCATCATTACCTTGTCACCCATGATTTGTAGTCCCAATATCAGACTCCCTACGTGTAAAATTTTGTAAAATGAAATAGATGTTTTTTTTTGAGGAAGGGCATTCAAATGTTTTTTTCTTTTGAGGAAGGCATTAAAACGAATGAATAAATACTCAGTGAAGCGAGAGAAGAGAGAGAAGAGAGAGAAAGTAGATCTGGTTCCGGTGTACGGCCGGCGCGTCCGCGCGCGTGCCGTCGCCGGAACCTCTCGGGTTTTCTTCCGTTTAAAGCAGTCCGTTCCCTTGTCGTTCTATCGTCTCCCTTCCCCTGATTTGCTTTGTCCGAGCTCTGGTTAACGTTCATCCGGAGACGCTAGCTCGAGGAGCGAACCGTCATCATCGGTGGTTCTGTTTACTGGAGTGAAGGCGCGGTCGGGTGGAGGGGAAAGCTTTGTGAAGTTCTTCTCCGGGAGGTGGGGGTTACTAAAACTCCTTCGTCGCCGGCTCAAGTCTCTGGGTGGTGGATGGCTTCTTCAGCATCGCCTCGTCGGTTCTGTCTCCGGGGGGTGAAGGCTTACACAGCCTTGCGTCGCCGGCTCAAGTGGTTAGAAGTGGTGGTTCGTTGTTTGGATCGGGTAGAGAGGTTTGATTGTCAGTTCTGTGGTTCGCGGCTCTTGTAAGACGGATGAGATCTCGAAGAGATCGAGGAGACTCTCCGCAGAGAGTTTGGAAAGCTGAAGGAAGGTGGTTTCGGTGGAGGCTCTCCGGTTCCGAGCTCCGCCGTTACGAGGGTTCCGGTGGTGGTGTTCTGGCGGCTTCTCGCTTGGGTCACGGTCGGGTTGAGGCGATGGTTGACGCGTGGCGTGCTGATGATGTGATTTCAACACGCGTCCCGCTTCCTCGATGCGTGGCTCATAAGGAGAAGTCTGGGCCGTATAGTTCGAGTAGAATGTTGTGGGCTGCAGGCCCGTTTAGTTTTTAATCCATGCCCGTCGGCTTTGTGGGCTTTTGTTTTTGTGAAATGTTTCTGGGCTTTGGACTAGTCTGTTGGGCTCGGGCCCTGTTTGTTTATGTTTTTATTAATAAAAAAAAAACTTTGACGGAAAAAAAAAAAAAAAAAAAAATACTCAGTGAAGCGATATGCTACACGTCTATCTAACGAATATTTGAGTGACTAACTGGCGGAATCAAATAAATAAATAATTGAGACTAGAGAGAGTATTATAGTTGGTACATATAAAATTTTAAGTGATTCTTTTTCTTGAGTTTTATTTACATTCTATGAACGAACATATGTGTATATATATATATACACATTGCTATATTAGAATTGATAGATTTACCTAAAATGAGACAGAAAGAAAGAGAAAACTTAGTTTACAAAAAAAAAAAAAAAAAACTTAACATTTGCACCCCTCAGAAAAAAGGTTAGTCTACAAACATGGTCATGTTTGATTGTGTCAAACTCACGCGTGGTTGGAAGGTTGCTTGGAATAATTACAGGCATCTCTGGCTCACCTTTTCCTAGGGTTTCTCCTAGAATTTAATAACATTTGATCTTTGGTACTTATTATTTCAGATGTTATCATGTACAGTTAGTTAGATAGAGAATTAAATGTCGGCTGTAGATCAAAACAAACGACTATTAGTGAAGTCTCCTTATAAATGCTTGTATCATTCACCGAAGCTCTCTTACAATTTTTTAACTGTAATAAGATATCCAAAAGATGAATGATTCTTGAAAAGTTTAATTTTGGCAATATATTAATCGTTGAAAAAATTAAAGACTAAAAAGAGTATATGAATTTGTTCAAATAGCTTCAGTGGATCCCGGATTATAAATATTGTTGTGATTAACAATATTTTGGGAAGAATGGAACATCTTTAGCCCATTATATTTTTCATTATAAAATAAAGTTTAGAGCAAAAATGTTTGAATATTATTCTATTTTTTATTTATTAATAAAGTAAAAATAGATTTATTTTATAAATAGAGTAATTTTTTATTTTTTGTTCATCATTCTATTTTTCATTATAAAATATATATATATATCATTAGATTAGAATTTAATTATATTATAGAATTATTCTATTTCAAGAAAAAATAGAGCAACATATTTTTAATAAATAGAGTAATTAAATATACATTAAATTAGGTACTCCATCGGTACTCAAATCTCAAATTCTTGAGCTTCGGTTATGTAACCTCTCATACCTAATTTGTGTATATCTTTATTACAGAACTACATGCCTTCTTTTTTAAAAAAATACTCTCTCCGTTTTTTATTATAAGTCGTTTTGAAACTATGCACATAGATTAAGAAAATCATTAATTTCTTATATTTTCGAAACAAAAACATCATTAATTATTTACCTAACCACAATTTAACCAATAGAAAAATAGAAGATATATTATCATTGGTCAGACAACATTAATTACTAATAAATGTTACATAAAAAACCGAAAACGACATATAATTTGGAACAAAAAAGTTTCTCTAAAACGATTTATATTAAAAAACGGAGGGAGTACTAAATAACACTACTGTACTACAGTATGTGGTAACTTTCAATGTGAGATCAAGACACCAGATGCAATCATTGCTGCAATAAATCAGAAATGTGTGATGTAATTACCGCATGTGTAGACAGTTGTGCGATTGATAACACAATTTTTAATAAAATACAGAAAACGTTATAAGGATTTACAAGAACAATATAAAAAAGAAGAACAAATTATAAGGGGAGCTCACAAGTTATATACATATAATAACAAATTTATAAGATCGATATGATTGAAACGACACAAAAGAATCTGAACCGCACGGGAATGTAATAATCAGCTATCGAAATAATTAACCATTTCCTTGAGAAAAAAACAAGGAGCTACGTCGATGTGAACGCAGAAGGAGTCCTCGTAAGAAGTGCTGTGACGACATGACATAAAATTGTACTAGGAAAATACGAAACTAAAGACAAGAACGGAATCAGAGCTCAACAAAATATCTATCAGTGGAATCTATTGGAGACCACAGGAAGAAGTATGTATATGGTTTAGTGAAGTACCTTCTAATCTTCCACACATGATGGATAACAAGCTCAACACAACTTAACGGGTACCATAACATAATTAGAATCGTGTGTGAAAATTTAACTGGTACCATAAAATAGCTAGAAAACGTATGTAAATGTATATGAAAATATGCATGGCTCCTCATACGCCATTCACGGAGGTCATCAATGGTCGATGAGCTTAGAGGATGGCATACAGGGAGCCAGGCATACACATCTTATACAACTACACATATGCATCTATGTATGTGTCCTGATGCATATAAATGCTATTATGTATTGAAACTAATTTCCCAAACCTGGATCTATTTACGGTAAGTTATCTAGATCTACACCTGGACATGCATAAACAATAAGTAATAAATATGAAGGAATAGAAGCAATCTAAAGCATAGATCGAGATTTGAATGTACTAAAATGGAATTGAAGAAATTCTTTGTTCTCTCTCTCTATGAGGTTACTGTTCTTGAAGACCTGAATGAGTATTTGCCGAAAAGACAAAAAAGAAGATGAGAATCAACAAACCAAATGGGGAGTGAGATTGGTGATCCAGAGAAACAGAGAGATACTGAAGGTGATTGAGAGAGGAGGAGAAATGGTTTATATAAAACAATTAAGGATGGGATGAGAGAGGTACACATGCATGTTATGCAGATGTACACATACATATGTGTAGACAAGAGGCAAACAAATTAAAGGAGCGGTGTTTGGGTCAAAAAAATAAAAATAACACATGAAAAAAGATTAAAAAGGAACAAAGGGAAAAAGAAAGACCCACAAGAAACCCTAAGGAAATGGCAAGAAAGAAGGGGTAAAGGCAAAAAGCTAAACTTAGGGCAAAAATATTTCTTTTTGGTTAATTTGTTTAGTCTTTTGAGAGTGAAACAAGGATTACTTGTGGGGTTGCTTTTGCGTCTCATCCTCTCACCACCTCACTAAATATAGACATCCATACACATCACCATCCAGATCACACATGCATGAGCATGAGAGATATCATCATGGTGGTGGGTATGATTAAGTGAGAAGGACATAATTAAAGGGAGAGGAGAGAGAGAAAATTATTAAGAACCCTAAAAGAGGAGAGAGTGGGTTTGAAATCTCCTTTTCTGAGTCTGGTGGTCTTAAAAAAGCTAATGTTGCTTTTCTCTTCTCTGAAGCTCATTTTGTCTGCAAGTGCTTGGATACACATGGATTCCTCCATCTCCTCCATATTTCTCCACACTCCAATTTTTATTATTATCATTTCAATTCTGAATATAAATTCATTTTGTTATTTGATATCTCTTCTATATACATGTCTTTCACATATTGGTCCTATGCATATTGTTTTTTCACATTTAAAGGGCTATAGAATATCTCCAATGTATGTCTTTATATTTTTTTTTTTCTAAAATAGAGATTTCTATTATAGAAGTGAATTTGCTCAAATATATGATTTTATAATAAATTTTAGAAGTGAATTTGCTCAAATATATGATTTTATAATAAATTTTATCTATTTTAGAAACAAATATAAAAGAATGTTATTTTTGCCTTTATATTTAGAAGTGAAAATAACATATCTCTATATTTTTTTCTTTAAATAGAGAAAATCTATTATAAATACATATATTTGAGCAAATTCACTTCTATAATAGAGATTTTTTATTTTAGAAAAAAATATAGAGATAAAAATAGAGGTGAATTGAAGATGGTTTTATTAATCGGGAAATATATGGTGCGCTTTATATCAGTTGTCCACTATAATAATGTAACAACAAACCATGACCCATAATCTTGCAACTAATTAATACGAGTAGTTTTTATACTAATAAAAATATATACACTGACATATTGCCTTCAAGAAAGTATGGAGGGAAGGAAAATAATTGTTTAAACTTTAACCTAAGATTCTCTCTTTGACTCTTCTGTTTAGGCTAAGGAACAATCCATAGTGTTTACTACCTAATCTTTGCTGTACTTTTGTCTACCCACCAATTATCACATGTCTTTATAAATATATATATGCATGCGCAAATACCCTTAATTATATATTTTCATATTTCTTGTATGCTTCTTTGTGTGTTGTACGTAGATATATTCGCTCACACGATCTATGGAATAAATAATTGTAAGTTTGTGGACCATCTGCATCGGTTGAATTCTGTGAATCTATTTTCTCAAATATTTGGTTCTAGTAAATAAGTTGCATTCAAACAAAAGGGAATGGAAAAAAGTTACATTCATATTAGAAGTCAATTGTACTAGTGTGTACATCATTCTAAAGACTTAGATATTAAATTAGATTTTCATGCGAATTAACCACAAAATATTCTAGTTCCCAAGATATTTGTTGATGTCATATGATGTGAATGATGATGATATATAGTAAAAGCATCAATCGAATTTAGAGAACAATTCACCAAAAGGGTATATAACCACAGTGGAATACTTATAAAATGTGTTTACAATCAAACGCATATAGCCATAGACAAATGGGATAACCACGTTTCACTGTGTGTGTTCTTGATATAAGAGTCTTATATAGGTAGCATAATGAACCCAAGTTATTGGAGATAATAGTTGGTAATATTAAGGACCTAACAGTCGAAGTAAAAATAACAATGTTTCAAAGAGCAACAATGAATGTAATTACATGGTAAGCATTAGTTATCCCTGACGATTTTCTTACCAAAATTAATATTAACGGTTTCATATTCTATTCGAGGAAGCATTACACGAAAATGAAGGGTAAACATTACAAAAGACTCAATCTCACAAACGCCACATAAGAAACATACTAATGTAACAAACTAACAAGCAACAAAGTTATTTATACCTGTTCTACAGTTCGCTAAAGTTACCACCATGTGCTTCCCTAGAGTCTCTATAGATTATTAGAGAATTCAGCTCATACATGCCAAAGTTTAAGTTTAATGAAACATAATTTTGAAGCTCCCTCGAATGGGCTTCATAATTGATCAAACTAATATATATTTAAAGTCAGTGATATTCATCAGATTATCGATCTTAATTGAGTTCTCAGGCTTGTATGAAAGTGGAGCCACAGATAAGATTGGTGGTATAATTAAATCTCTCCATAAAAACAAAAACTGGTGGGATCAGTTTGGTGGTCCACGCATTAGTTAATCTCTAAAAACATACGCGATGTAATTAACTGTTCAAGACAGGATAATCATCATAATTAGCAAACTAGTTACCAACTAATAATCCACACCCTATACATTTAATACTCCATCCGTTCTCTTTTATTTGACGCTCTACAAAAAAAGAATTTGTGTCAAAGTATTTGACATTTGTGGAATTCAATGCAGAAAATAACACTTTGTGACTTTTTCTACCCTTATAATTAGCAAACAAATTCAGTCAAAATAATTAATTTAACATTAATGAAAAGGGTTAAAATAGGTATTGTGTTAACTTCCTTAATTCATGTGCAAAGTAGTAGAACGTCATATAAATGAAAACAAATGGAGTATATAATTTGTAGTCCCAAAATACATTGTTTTAAGATCAAATTGAAAATTGAATTGTCCTTAAACCAAGTTAATTTCTACCATAATCGTGACATCCCTAACCTTTACTTGGATGACTTTTTACCCAAACTCGGAAACGTCATTTAATATGTCGAGTTTAATTGTGAGATCTTTCTTCTTTCATTTTTAATCATATGGACGTTTCATTTTTTAATAGTAATTATAGAGAGAATATAAATATATATATATATATATATATATCTATACTATTAAAGCAGAATCCCTACTAGGATTCTACCCTTAAATTTTCAAGGTATTTACAACTCTCTGCCATTAGTTATTTTCCTTTAAAAAAATAATAATAATTTGTGACTCCATTAATTCGACCAATCAAAAAGGAGTTTTTATCCCACTGTTTTTAGTGACAAAAAAAAATCCCAATGTTTTCAAAATTCAAAACGAACATAAATTATAGCCCAACCATATTGCAGCAATTTTTTCCTAATTGTACGCATCATTTATTTCCTAAACCTATTTCAACATTAATGCATTAAAGTTTTGCAATCAAAAATCTATATTATTTAAGGAAATATCATTACGAAAATATTCAGTTTACATCTGTCATTTGTGCAAGACTTTACCATAGACAAGATACAATATCTCACTTAAGTTGCAACTCCTACGAAAGTTCGGTTTCGTGTTTATACCAATTTCAGAACAATATATCTTCCTATAACATAGCTAAAGTTAGATCTGCCGTAAATGGGTTTATGACCTTAGAATATATACATATGAAATCTAATACATTTTATTGTCAGACGAAACTATGTAAATCATCTTTGCAAATGAGAATGTAAGTAAGAATCAGTTCAAGAAAAAATGAGAATACAAATATTTTATGTCTACTTATATACTCTTATACAATATGATAAGAGAATACTATGACTCTTTTGTTCTAACTATTTTAAATTTGGTATATCTAACATGTAAAAAGATAAAAGTTTCATGACTCATATGCAAGAAGGTTAATCCCGCGCTTTCAAAGCGCGGGTCAAAATCTAGTATATATATTAAAACTAATACTATAAAATATATTTATGCATAGAGGTTTTTATTAAAGATATAGCATAGATTCAAATATTTTATGTCAATTATTTTTGAATTATTTAAAATAACTAATATAATAATTTATTTTAAACTTCGTTTATGTGTATTTTCACAGTTTTAATAATTATTGTTAAAATTCAGAAAGTGACATTGTTGAATTCTAATAATTATTTTTTATTACAAAATATTCAGTTCAAACATTTTTAATAGTTGATTTACATTTTACAGTCAAGCAATAGCTACTGCCTACTATGTCACCATGGGTTTCTTTTTTAATAAGCGGAATAACTGGTTGGTAGAAAAATTAGCGCATGGGGGGCAGCCGGTAATTGGGATCAAGATTAGAATAACATAATCACATATATATTTTATTATTTTAATTAATTTTTATTGTATAGTATAATTAAAACACACAAATTTTTACTAAAATATATACATATGAGTTGCTTTGATAAATGATTGGAAATATTCACTTAAATATTAAATATGTGTTTATTATGTTGATACCAACATATAACCTGTATTGAATAGTGTAAGCCAATAGATATAAGCGTGGGAGATGGTGCGTCTAATTGTCAGATCACTTCGATAGAATATGAATTATTCATTTCCAGATTAAAAACAAGAGTATGTGCAATGGATGGTTGAAAGTAGGCTTGGAATTCGTTTTAATGACCCTACTAGCTCAGGCTTTAACTTAATTTTGACTCCTTTTGACCTTTTATTGGCCCATAAGGCAATGGCCAACTTTTTGGGTCGACACGACTATTTAAATATTCGTTTGTGTTTAACTTAATGGTTCTTTCCTTTTTGTAGTTTAGTGAAGGATAAGTTTGTCTAGAATGGTATCAGATGGCTCCTCTGCTCAAATAATACAACATAGTTGTGATTAGTTCATTCTGTTAGGGCCTGACTGGTTCAAACGCAGCGGTTGCGGTTGCGGTTGCGGAAGTTTGTGGATGCGGGCGGTTGCGGTTTCTAGCGGTTTTAAGAGATTTGTACGACTGGTACTGCGGTTAAAAATTGGTGCGTTTGCGGGTGATTTATGACTGGTTAACTACCAAATGCGGTAACAGTCAAATAATAAATTAACAATATTTACATTTAATATAATTATAAAAATATCAAAAATCATAAAATTATAATAAATATAAAATTTATATTTAGAAAGTTATAATTTTAATTTTTGAAAATTTATTGAATTTTTTTTATTATAAAATTTTATAATATTAATTAAAATATAATAGATATATTTTAATATTTTCATAATTTCAATTTTAATTTTTTATTAAATATTTTTACTTTTGTATATATATTGTTTTAAAAAAAGAAAAAAAAATTTTACCCTCCCGCAACCGCAAACGCTAGCTGGAGCCAGCTTTTGAATTTATGAGATTCGGAGCGGTTTGAAGCGGTTTACAGCGATTTGAGTGATTGTTGCAAACCGCCGACAACCGCTACCAACCGCAAAAGCTGCGTTTGCGGGTGGTAGCGGGAAAACCAGTCGCCCCCTTAATCTATGGCCATTTTAATGCTCTGTTTTGTCATCTCTTGTGGATGTTAGTTTGCATCAGGTTCCTTTTTAAGTGTCCCAATAAAAATTCTCTCTGAGAGATTCGGATTGGTTCTCGTAACACATACTTGCTTGATACATCATCTCAGGGCACAAATTAATAATAACGTGAGCGTAGGTGAAAATGAAAAAAAATCAACGCTAACGTTTTGGACAATTCAACGAAGCCTTGGAGGATTCTATAGCCATGGTGAGATCAGTGAAAGAGTGTGGAGGAGCAGATGGTGGAGTCTAGCGTCATTGTGGAAAGCACCGAGTTGGAAGAACTCTTTAAGTAAAGTTGAACATATGGTGGAGACGAGAAAGCGAGTTTCAAGGCATGCCTTGGAGATATGGTTGGTGGACGTGTTGCTGAGTGGATTTAAGGTTTTGTTTAATGGGATTGGTGTTGTGGTACCTTAAGACATAATATAAGGATATATTATTTGGAGAGCACATCGGAGACTGAAGAACAAAAAAAAACTGAAAGCACTTCTGCAGTCGTTTTCTTCGGTTTAACTTTGTAGATGAACAGTATACTTCTCCTAAACATATATGTAACCCACAAAATCTTCAATCTCTATTTTCTTTCTCAATTTGAAAACTAACAATTAATAATTCTCCTAATCATATGAGAAAACAAAGAGAGATAAATCCAAAAGGTAAGCAGAAATGTACATCTCTAACTCTTCCAACCCAATGCCTTTAGCTCGCTCTGCTTCAATTCCACATGCTTCCCTAGCCTGTAAAAATAACTAACATATGATCACATATCCTATACTGGATCGTTGTAGCTACCTAATGACAAATAGCTGATGCATAAGACAATCTTTCTCTACCCATTCCTATCGAATATTTTAACAAATTCCACTCAAACAAGGAACAAACCTATGGGCCACTAATAAGGAAAACATAAGCAGATATATGCTAGCAGAAAAAAATTACCCAAGATCTGAAGGAAGCCTGAATCCACCTATACGAACACGCTTTAATGAGTAAACCTGGAGCAAGTAAAGGCAAAAGAAATTTAGCATGGGTTTAGATATATCACCTGAAACAGATAAAAGTACCTTCGTTGACACTTGAAAGTCAATATTAGAGTGAAAGCAAAACTGACCTCAAGCCCAGCATTTTTCACTAATTCTCTGACTTCATGGTTCCTCCCTTCATGAACCTGCATACATAGGTCCATACAAAACAAGTTAATTCAGCTGAAGAAAAAATCCATGCAAGCAACATCAAGAGGTTAGATAATGTCATCATGTATTTGATTTATAAAGTCAAAAGATGTCAGATCAAATGTTAAAATCTGAGAAAGGTTTGGAGAAATACCACAATACGTAGCCGTGCTCTTGGTATATCATGCTGCTTTGGCATCAACTCAACTGAGTCTGGGACACAATGGACTCCTTCCACAACTGTTCCTTCGCTGATGGCCATTAAGTGTCGTTTGTGTACATCACCAGCAACCGTAGTAATATATCTGCCATTTCACAAAATAAGAGAAAGGGTAATAAACACACAAAATCTTTGAACTACTGAGACGAAACATATATTTCCAAGGCAATGATCAGCGCTTGAGTGAATACACCCTAAAGTTGATCAAAAGCGTCAAAAACCACAACATTTGGATAAGGCACCACTATCACCTCTAAAGCTCACAAAGTAACTCCGCAAAAGAGTGTATCTGAAATTAACTATTCTCTTTAATCTTATCCAACCAAATATTCAGCAAACTAATGATGATCACCTAACCATGAGTAGCAATTGGTATGTAAAAAGGAAAATGAGAGTCGAGCTCACTCTTTTGGTAAACTAGATGAAGGATGTGAAAGCTTCTGTGCAAAATCTCCTGTACAAACAAGAAGATGAATTTCCTATTAGAAGAGAAACGTAGTTCACTGAATCAAAATGTAGAAACCAAGATATACAACACATGATGCTAACTCCTAAGTGAATACAACTTACCATCATTTGTAACTATTATCAACCCTGTTGTGGCGACATCAAGACGACCAACAGTAAAAAGACGAGGTTTAGGAGTCCCTGGATTCCTTTTATCCTAAAATTACAAAGACTTAACGTTCAGGAAAAAGGCCATATAACTGTAGAGAAGATAGCAGTTTTGTTTATTACCCAACTGGCCATGAACTCGTCAAACAAACTAACAACAGACTTGGTCTCTTTCTCTCCAGAAGAACAGATGTATCTGCCATGGTACGATCCAAACAACAAACATAAGTTACAAGTAGAGTCAAGAAGCTACAAGTGAGAAGAGGTTATGAAGACGAACCCTTTAGGCTTGTTGAGAGCAAAATAAACTTTTGGAGGAAGCTTCTTGGGCACACGATTCCCATTAACATAGATAATGTCTCTCGTTGGATCAACACGAGTCTACAACATAAACAAAAAGTACTAACCTTTTTTAATCACATCATCATCTTCCCATATTACAAAAAAAAGGATTGATTTTTACCTGTGGAGTAGTACATACAGAGCCATTCACAGTAACCTTCCCATCAAAGATAAGCTCTTCAGAGGTTCTTCTCGACGCCACTAAAATCAAGAATCAATTTTTATAACCAAACTTAGTTATATACAGAGTATGTAAAATAACCGGTTGTAACTAACATTTAAATCATTGATAACCAAACTCTTAACCGGTAAATGTCAGTATCTACAGAGCATTTACATCGGATTAATTAAATAACCAGTTGTAACTAACATTTACACTACTGATAACCAAACTCTTAACCGGTAAATGTTAGTAATATACAGATCATTTACATAGGTTTAAATAACCGGTTGTAACTAACATTTTAACCATTGATAACAAACTCTTAACCGGTAAATGTTAGTATATACATAGCATTTACGTAGGATTAATTAACTAACCGGTTGTAACTAACATTCAAACCATTGATAACCAAACTCTTAACCGGTAAACGTTAGTATATACATAGGATTAATTAAAGAACCGGTTGTAACAAACATTTAAACCATTGATAACCAAACTCTTAACCGGTATGATTCAATCTAATAGTTTTGGTTTGGTTTATACCTCCAGCAGCAGCGAGAACCTTGCTCAAACGCTGAGGAGGCTCTTTGATATTCTCATTGTAATACCTTCTCGCCGCCTTTGAGAGCTTCGGCTCCGAGGATGTGGTGACGGCGGAGGAGGAGGAGGAGGAGGAAGCTTGTGGCTTCTTCTTCTTGACCTTCTTCTTAGGGTTCTGTGTGGTGGCGTCTGCGAGGGCGTGGATTAGCTGCGCGGGAGGTTGGGATTGGACTTTGAGTTTGCCGTCTTCGCCGCGGACGATCCAAGGGATGAAGAGCTGCTGGAAGGCGGCGTTGCCGCGAGGGGAGGAAGGTGTGGGTTTGGGAGGAGCGAATGAGATGTCGAATTCGATTGGCTCGGAGGAAGAGGAGGAGAAGGGGGCGCAGCGGAGGGTGCGGATGGGGAGGAAGCGAGGGAAGGGTTTGGTTCTGAGGAAAGAAGCGGCGAAGGATATCGGCGATGATGCCACCGACGCCATTTTCGCCGATGAGGGGAGAGAGATAAGAGAAGCACTGTGTGGGGTTTATATCCTTTACTAACAAAAAAAAAAATTAAAACTTTTTTTTGACGACTTTTTTAATTAATGTTCGAATGGGCTTTAGAGTTTACTACAGTGCAAAGAAATTGGTAGCCCAATTTCTAGACTACAACGAATTAACAATTTTGGTGTTTTTTGTTGTTGTAAAAGTTAATCATCTATATAAATCTAAATATTTTAGTTTACTTATGCTGTAAAATTGCAATTTATAAACAAGACTAAGCTATTTATAAGAAGATATCTCATGAGGTTTTAAAAGTTGTGTTTCTATTTTACAATTTTTATCTTCTTTTTATTTTTATTTTTCTTTTGTTTAGTTATATGATATTTATAAAAAATACGAGATTTCACTAATGAAAATGTGTTTATGAAGAAAACTTGGAATACTCTGTTTCTATAAATGATTTTTTTTTAAAACAGTTAAGTGTCAAGTATAATTCCTTGAAAATTTGGTTAAACTGGCTAATGGTGTTTGTGTATCGCAGTAAAGTTTGGAACAGTGGCAGATGATGGTGACATCCTTGAATTTCTATAAAAAAATTACTGCACACAAAGAGTTTGAAAGATCACCAGCTGAGTTGGTAATAGTTTGCATTCTGTTCGATTTTTGTTGTTGACACCTCCTGACAAAATCATTCTTGGGTTTGGATTAGAACCACTAGAATTGGCTGCACAACGGATTGAAAAGCTAAGGTGATTCAGTTGATAGTTTTTGTTTTCGAATAAAGGACTAGATTAAGCATTAGACCAAACATGAAAGTAAAACATTAAGCATCAAAGAGGAGGGTGAGTGGTAATTATTAACTACTAACCATTGAGTTTAATTGTAAGGGATTGAGGATAAAGAAACACGTTGAATTAAATGCAAGTAATTAAGTATCGTCCTAAAACATAGAGCACAAGTTCAATGGATTAATCAGCGTGGGCTTCTGGAGGCATTTGGAATTTTGACATGATGTTGTTATGTACCATGATCAATTGGTCGGTATCTTCTGGTGGTTTTAAGTTTGACTCGAGCCAAATGTAGGTTGGGTCGATGGGTCTTGATACAAACATCTCATTGGTGTAGTTTGACACTAACCAAGCTCCGAAAAATCTTGTAAATCTGGATGTAATCTTAAAGAGTCAAGGCACTTGACGGATGGGTCAACAACGCACAATACAAATCTAGACTCAACTATAAAACGAAAAATAAATAAATATCAAAACAACTAAAACCACAACACATGGATGAATCATATATACACCGGTGGCATATTCTTCAAAGATGATGGTTGATTCGTCCAACGTTATTCATACTTCATTTCACTTTCATTAGATTAACCCACTTGAGTAAGCTAACCGTCTCTCCAAATCTTATCTACCCACTTCGTACCATAGACAGACACATCCAACCATTGTTGTGGCTATTGGCAATTCATATCACTAACAAAAATCATCATTAGAAGACAACATCTATGACACACATCATGTTGATAGCGAGTTGTAAACAGATAAATTATTCAAAAAGAGACAACAAGTTGTACATTGAATCATGATTAACGTATCCCTGTATGCAAAATGTTTGTCAGCATGATCTTTCGCTCTTTTGTATTGATATACTTAAGAGAGAAAAACAACAACGAACCATGTGGGGATGGAGATGTGTGTCGATGGAAGCGGAGAATCAACAAAGAGAGATCAAATGCGCACATGCTCTTGAGTTATTGTTTCTGAAGATAAGTCCAATGAACAGACAGTAGATCTGCATCATTATCATGTGATCCTGTTCTTTGTGATAAAGAAATTTTATCTTCGAATATCACGCACGTTATAACTCAACGTCAAATCAACTATACCAAATAATTTCTCATCATGCTAAGTGAGCGGAAATATAGTCTTAGGAAAAGAACATTTCATTCGCATTCCTATGTTTTTTATGAATATTTTTTTATTCATGACGCTTAGGTCCATAATTTTCTTGGGATCATATACTTAAGTAAAAGCTAATTAGTAAGTTTAGTAAGTAAAACAAGAGATTGGTCCACGTTCGCAAAATCTCATCTTCAAAAACACTCTTATTTTCTACTTGTGGCAGGGAAACTCATTTTTTGGGTTAGTTTTCTTTTCCGGAAATAGATAAACAGATTCGAAAAGGCTCAAGCTAACTTATGATTTTAAAATATGAGAACTTGGGTTTCACACTATTCCAGAGCTGAGGTGATGCACTAATAAATTAAGTTTATCTCGGTAAACAAGATATGGTTGCCTACCAAAAAATCAGAATCAGTAAACGACCATTCGATTATACTAATGAGTCATCCCTTTTTTATTTGCGTATAGTAATGACATTTTCTTGCCTAAAGTAAAATATTTAAGAAGCAAATCGTAAGATTAAAATTGACGGCTTACCCACTTGTGTGTAACTCGTCGTCATCCAGTCACTTCGTTGTTGTCCTAATGCGCGTATTCTTGTCTTTTATTATTCCACTTGCGCCAACATACAGAGTCACACACGCCTATGATACGTTGAAACGCTTGTTTTTTAACTGTTTGGATTAGCCATCTTTTGTTTCTTTTCTTTAATTATTTTTCTTTATATCTAAAATTAGTATTTTAAATATTCATTTTAAGTGTTTCAAAAAATAATATTCATTATATTTGAAAATTAATTTTTTACATTTTAACTAATACATTTGTTTTTGAAATAATTTTTTTAATAAAAATATAAAATAAAAAGTAAGGAAACTTTATTAAAAGTAAATAAAACTTTAAGCTAATTAAATATAAACATAAAGTTAATAAACACAATCTCAAACTTTAAAATACATAAAAAATAGCATACGTCTTTCACATATTTATAATCATTATTTTACTTTTTTTTATATAGGACTTTGTCAAAAAAATATATCAAATTCTTATTTAAGTTCAAAGAATAACACATTACATTTTATAATATCATAGAAATAACGGTAAGATTCTGTAAAGACAAGCACCATGCTTTCAAAGAAGTGGCGGTCCTCATCTTACATGAACAGCAAGAATAATTGACTAAAGCTGTGAAATTATCATTTTGAAATAAATATTACTACAGCTTTTCGACTTATGTTTTCAAGGATATTTTGTTATTCCACCGGCCTTATTCTGCCATGAATCTCTCTAATGATTTATAATATCTTTCTAGAGGAAAAAAAAGAGCACTAGTCAAATGATTCATGAATAAATTTGAGTCGGAAGAAAAGTCTAAGTAACTAAAAATAAGTTTTTTTTTTTTTTTTTTTTTACCTTGTTTAAAACATTTCCTTTTATATTAATTCAAAGCTGGCTGTAGGAGTTTATTTGTAAACTGATATAGGTATACAGAGAATAAGCCGCTCTCTCTCTCTCTCCCTCCTTCGTTCTCTTCCACTCTCTTCTCTTATATCCTCCATAGCTTTCTCTTCTCTCTGATCCGAAGAAGCTCACCATTGTTTGTTTCCTCACGCGAAAACCTTCAGGTAACACCAAAAGTCTACGAACAATAATTCTCTTAAATCTTAAAATTCTATTTCGTTTTTGATATTCCGACAATCTTACCGATGCGTTTCTGTTCTGTCTGTTTTCTTGATCTGTGGACTCATTTTATCTGAAACTCGAATTTTCATTACAAGAAGAATCCTGTTTTGTAACAGAGACTGTTGACTTTAGAGGTTATCTCTCGAGAGAGGAAAAAAATGAATCACGTACCATCTGATCAGAGCTTCTACATTGAGAGCGAGGAAGAAGACGATAGAAAAGATTACGAAGAAGAAGATGATGATGATCAAAGCCATTCTGATTCCTCCGATGCTAATGATGATAATCAGACACATACTAAGCCAAGCTCATACACTACAGCTTGGCCACAGAGTTACAGGTTCTATCTCTATCCCTTTATTTTCAATTATTTATGTTTTGACCACAAAGTTTTTGTTTTCTCAATTTGGTCCACGTATTGATATTTTGTGTGTTCTTGGTAATGTTTGTAGGCAGTCGATTGATCTTTACAGTAGTGTACCGTCTCCCAACATCGGTTTTCTTGGGAATAACTCGGTGACGAGATTTGGAAGCTCTTTCTTGTCTTCTTCGTTGATAAGAAGACACACTCCTGAGTCTTTACCTGCTGTTACAAAGCCTCTGCTCGAAGCAGATGAGCAAGCACTACCACCACCACCTAAACACAGACTCAGCTCTCATGGCTTGCTCTCTCCTGCTCCTTCGAGGAGAGGTTCAATGCGGAAGGACGAGAAAGTATTCATGGTCTCTCATGAGATTCCTATGTCACGCAACAGCTCATACGGACAAGCTGTTCTAAATGGTGAGTTTATTTTACCATAATGCTTTATGTAGTTTAAAAAGTCTAAAAGATGCTTGGCTTGATGATATATAGTAGTAACATGTGAGAGCAAATTATTATGAAAAGTTGCCAAACTTTTCTCTAGTGTTTGTTTGACAGTATAAGAATCTAGGGTGTGTGTTAGCATATAAAATATTCGGATGCTTTTTTTTGTTATGTGTGTATGTGAAAACTTAAAAAGATGCTTGGCTAGTTGATGATAGCACGTAGTAACATGTGAGAGCAAATCATTATGAAAAGTTGTCAACCTTTACTCTATTGTTTCATATTAAGAATCTAGGGTGTGTATTAGAATATGCTTTTTTTTTGTTTAGATTCTTTCATATTCTGATATGTGTGTACGGGCCTAAGACCGTCTTCTACGGTCTTGAAGAACTTTGTTTTTATAAAACGTGAGAAAAAGTACAAAATAGCAATCAACTCTATTGTCATATATCACATGGAAGCACATGAGCAAAACTGTTTATATAGACCAAACACGTCTAAGTTCAAAGAACATGATTGTTTATCATTTTGCTCTTAAATCAATTTATGATGATGGTCTTCGTCTATAACATGTGGGTCATGTGTAGGATTGAACGTTCTATGTGGAGTTGGAATACTTTCAACGCCTTATGCTGCCAAAGAAGGAGGATGGTTGGGACTAATGATACTGTTTATATATGGTTTGCTTTCTTTCTACACTGGAATACTCCTGCGTTACTGCCTCGACAGTGAGTCTGACCTTGAGACCTATCCTGATATTGGCCAAGCCGCGTTTGGTACCACTGGGCGTATCTTTGTCTCGGTAAGGGGCTAATATTTTTCTTGTCAATTGCACATATGATTAAACTAAGTTTTGGATCGCCTTTTGGCGTTTGAACAAATGGAACAACTCAAAAGCTAAGGACAACAAGTAGATCAGTTAGTTAATCTCTTACTAATCATTCCATCATTGTTATCAGAAGTCAATAGTACAATCTTATGAACTTCTAAATGTTTCATTAAATACATCAATAAAATATTACAACTATGTGCTAAGTAGACAACCCTACTCTCATTCATAGTTAAGCAAAGGTTGAGATTATTAGATAGCTTACCACCATTAGTGGAATCTGATGACATTTATTTTCATTTTATTTTAATTATTTTCTTCTTTTTTATGTATTGCAGATAGTACTCTACTTGGAGCTATACGTAAGTACCTTTTCCATTCATCCAGTAAATGACTTTAGTTTAACTTTATTAACTCTTTTTGTCAAGAAAAAGTACATAATAAAAGAGAATCCAAGTGGTGTTAAAAAAACATAACATAAA
This sequence comes from Brassica napus, assembly GCF_020379485.1. Classification (NCBI taxonomy): domain Eukaryota; kingdom Viridiplantae; phylum Streptophyta; class Magnoliopsida; order Brassicales; family Brassicaceae; genus Brassica; species Brassica napus. Next base: position 3,732,464 of record NC_063438.1, read on the forward strand.
AAACACAACATGGCCCCATGTCGTGAAACAAATTAGCATAGGGCCCCATAGATTCTCACATTAGTTCATTCTAGATTTGATGATACCTCTTTTTACTTTTCTCTTTGTATCTATTTGTTCCTTTTTCAAGTTGTTTTGCACGTCACTAAAGCAGCAAAGATATACTTATTTTTAGATTGAATGGTCCCTAAAAGCTTATTAAAGGCTACTACTACTAGTGTGAAATGAATTTTCTGACAGTTTAGTTTAGATGTAACTTGTTGAGACACCTTCTCAATACCAGGTTCTTTGTTTCTTAATCTTTTGTTGCACCATGAATGTATATTTTTTTGCAGGCGTGCTGTGTTGAATATATAATATTGGAGAGTGATAATCTCTCTTCATTATTTCCAAATGCTGCCTTCGGTATTGGAGGATTTGAGTTAGATGCACGCCATCTATTTGCAATACTAACCACTCTCGCTGTTCTCCCCACCGTCTGGCTCAGAGATCTCAGTGTACTGAGTTATATCTCAGGTGTAGTTTTGTTTTCTTTTCCTCTAACTTAAGATATACTTAAAACATAAGTCTAGAAATGTTCCTAACATTGACTATTTTTGTCAAAATTTTGTCAGCTGGAGGGGTGATTGCATCGGTGCTAGTGGTTTTGTGTTTGTTTTGGATTGGTTTGGTAGATGAAGTTGGAATCCACAGCAAAGGAACTACACTAAACTTGTCAACCTTACCTGTAGCTATAGGGCTATATGGTTACTGCTACTCAGGACATGCTGTTTTCCCCAATATTTATACTTCTATGGCAAAACCAACTCAATACCCTGCTGTTCTCTTGACATGGTAAGCTTATATCGTTTTTAACAAGTTCTTAAAGCTCCTCTTAACTATATATTTTCTAAATACATTCGTCATACAATGATTGATAAATGCATTGCAGCTTTGGAATTTGTACTCTGATGTATGCCGGTGTGGCTGTTATGGGTTATACAATGTTTGGAGAAGCAACAGAATCACAGTTTACTCTCAACTTGCCTCAAGAGTTGGTTGCAACTAAGATTGCGGTCTGGACTACGGTAAATAGAACAAACATGTTTTCATTGCACTACTGATTGCATGTTGGTTATATGATCACACAGGAACTAAAACCGATTTTTAATCTATTTTCTCAGGTGGTGAATCCATTTACCAAATATCCTTTCCAATAAAGATAGAAAATAGTTTTATTTTACTTTTTAACTTCTATAAATCTATATTTGTGTGTCACCTTAACAAAAGAAAGCACATATGCTTTGACCATATCTCCAGTAGCACTGAGTCTTGAGGAACTGATACCAGAAAGACATAACAAGTCGCATTGGTACGCCATTGCCATTAGAACCGCATTGGTCTTCTCTACTTTGCTTGTCGGTCTCTCAATTCCCTTCTTTGGTACATCCTCTCTACCATTGCTCATTTTCTTCAGGATCATACTTTTTGCTATTAGTAAACACTCAAAAAAATCTTGTAGGTCTTGTCATGTCATTGATTGGATCCTTGTTGACAATGCTCGTCGTAAGCTATCTGTTCCTTCTCTATAATAATAACCTGACGCTATTTTTAGATATGTAAGTTCATATTTTGTTTGTGCAGACGCTAATACTTCCCCCAGTTTGTTTCCTGAGCATTGTACGGGGAAAAGTTACCTCGACACAGGTAATGGTTCTTAGCAATTCTATATCTATACTCAGTGTAACATAAAAACATTGTTGTAAACTTCATTAACAAATGGTTTTTGGTTTGTTTTTGTAGATGATGTTGTGTGTCTTAATCATCATAATAGGAGCAATATCTTCCGTAATTGGCTCATATTCAGCTCTCTCCAAGATCATTCAAAAACTGAGCAGCTGAACATGAATCTCTTTTTCTTTTTATACAAAATCTTATTACCCATTTTGGTTTCATATAGCAAACTCATTCTTGCATTCACGGTTTTTTTATTGTAATATTTTGAGTGATGATGATCTGCATCTTTAGACTGGTTTGAAACAAATCCATTAATGATGTTTTTGATTAATAAAGATTCTCCCTTAGCAATCAAAATCCAAATCTTTCTCTACAATCCTTTCTTTCAAAAACCTGTAAGTACTTCCTCTACTCTTGAGAATCAACTCAGAATTCTTCATTAACACTGCTTGGTCTCTGTAAGGCTCTATTAGAATAGCTGTTCAAGTCTTATTCTTCTTACACAAGTAAAAAGATTTGTGAATGTCTCTCAAAGGCCTTGTGAACCTTCTGAGGCAATATAAAATGTTCAACCTTGACTCTCAATCTACAACCTTTTGATGGGAAAAAGGAAACTCAATAGTTGAATGGTCTACTCCTCCTCCTCTCTTATTCATTGCATTCTTATCTGCAACACAGACAACCTTTTCTCCATTACTGTTTACAGCTAAACCCTTTACTCCACTAATTTGAAAAAATAATCAATATTCATCTCTTAACTGAAGGTAATCATCTTTCTTCCATTTCATGTAAACATCAACATAAGAACGTCTCTGTGTCCAAGAGGAAGCTAGGGGTTTAAGGGTTTGGGCACGGCGGCTAATGAAGAGCAACGTGTGGAAGAAGATATCTAAAACCCTAATTTAAAGCTTGTTAATATTTTATAACAATGACAATAATATTTTCATAACACAAACACAAACGCTGAGTTCTTTTTTTGTTTGGTTTGTTTATGTTCTGTCTCAAAAATCAAAGAGAAGTGACAAGTTTAGGAGACCAAGTAGGGCAGATTAGGACAACCATTTACCCCAGTTACAAGTTCAACAAATCTTTTCTTAACTCTCTCTCTCCTTGACGCCTCAAACGCATCTTTAGGCGTCAAGCTTTTCACCAACGGCAAAGCTGGAGATACCTCGTCTGAAGTCTCCACTATCTTTTCTAACATCTCTGAAACCTCACCCATCGTTGGCCTTGACTTTGCTTTCACCATCAAACACCTGTTGGCAACAGCAGCCAGCTTCAAAGCCGACTTGAGGTAGTAGTTTCCTTCAAGTCTTGGGTCAATGATCATCTTGAACTTCTTGATATCAGTCAAGTGAGGTCTTATCCACTCCAAGATGTTCTGCTCGTTTCTTGGGCGGTTCCTATCGAAGGGACGTCTCCCTGTGATGAGCTCATACAGAAAGATTCCGTAGCTCCACACATCGCTTTTGGCTGTGAGGTGTCCTGTTTGGATGTACTCAGGTGCTGCATAACCAATGGTTCCTACAACCTGGTGGATTCATAGTTTCTTTAGAACAAATGCGAATCAAACACGAAAAAGCAAGAACACTATTGAAACAATAAGTATTGTTTCAGAATTTGTATATTAATTATGTGAATAAATAATTTATAATCTTTTAAACTCGTATTTATACATTCTCAAAACCCGATATCTATTTTTCCTAAATTTTACATCTACTAATGACGGTTCTTTTAATCCTAAAAGGTTACTGTAACTCTAGAATCAATACAGTTTACTTATGATGGTGGTTTCAATTGAAGATAAGAAAATAAACACTTAGTGAGACTGCCATTACCGCAGTGGAGACATGAGTGACTCCCTTTGAAGGACCCATACGAGCCAGTCCAAAGTCAGAGAGCTTTGCGTTCCAGTTCTCATCAAGAAGAATATTGGAAGATTTGAAGTCCCTAAAGATGATCTGCATGAACATACATTTCAAGAACATATAAAATAATGGTTTAAAGCTATTAATATGTGACCATGTTAAGGAGAAAGAGACCTGAAACTCCATGCCTTGATGAAGATAAGCTAGCCCTCGAGCAGTGTCTTGAGCAATCTTCATTCTTGTGGACCAAGGAAGAGGAGTGACTATAAAACGATTTGATAAATGGTCTTGAACGCTTCTGTTTGGTACATATTCATAAACAAGTAGCCGTTGGATCCCTCTCTCATCATCCTCAGCGCAGTAACCTATCAGCTTCACCAGATTTGGATGCTCCACTACCCCCAACACGTTTACTTCTGTCACCCATTCTTTATGCCCCTATCAATACATATAAGGCTATGTTGTTAGAGATTAAATATGCTGCAAGTTAGAACAGAAGTGTAGAGCTTCAGGTTATGGACACAGCCGGATGAAACATTCGCCTTAGTTATAAAATATTAAAGAACTACTATACATAGGTTGCATGTATTTTAAATTGTTATTAAAATTAACTTTAAAATATTTATAATCTCAGTCCGGCCTTTATAGAACCAAATCAAAACATATTTGAAATGTTCAAACCAAAATAAAGCAAGAAGGAAAAAGTAGGAAAGAAAGAGAGAGAGAGAGGAGCTTTGCTTGCCTGAAGACCTCTTCTACTGAGTTGTTTAACAGCTATATCAATCTTCTTACGAGAATCTTGAGGGTTCTGAATGATGCCACGAAACACACCACCAAATCCACCTTCACCGATCATCAAGGACCGGCTGAAGTTCTTGGTAGCGGTTTTGAGGTCATCGAGGGCAAAGACTTTGAGATTGTTACTGTGTGTCTCTGAGAGAACGTGCAAGGAAGAAGTGATGGAAGTTGTAGTACTTGTACTTGAGTTAAACTCAGACCCTGATCCTTGCAATGAATCAAAATTTCTCGTCTTAGCTGCTCCATCCTGAGGTTTATCTTTGCTGAAGTAGAAACATTTCATTGCCTTTGATGAAACCAGCCGCCTCACTGTGTAAGGAAAAGTACCCCCAAGGAAACAGAAACACAAGATCAGAGATGACTTAACAAAGAAAAATGTGAACCAAGCAAGTCAGATTCCATCTCTCAGCACAATATCTTGGCATTTCTTGGAATACACAATATATTTAAGAAAAAAATAGAAATATGGTAATAGTGTTGAGTTGAGAAAGAAACCTGGTGTAGAGTTATTCATGTTGTGATGAGGTTGCTCATGTTCATTATTGAGAGAGAGAGCTTTAAAGTAAGTTTTGGAGAGAGAGAGAGGAAGAAGAAGAAGTTGAGCTCCGCATGAACTAATGAGGAAGTCAAATAGGCATTGGCAGCTGGATTTTGCCGCTTACCAACCCAGAGACGTTTTTTTTATTTATTCTTTTCTTAATCTTGTTTTCAGCCTCTTCCTTGCTTACTGTTTAATAGACTAATCCAAGAACACGTTATTCCCTTTCATTTCTTTAATACATTTTTTTTGATATTCTACTCACCGGCTTTATCTCTGGCCGGAGCCGTTAAGGTAAAAGGGGTTTAAATGAGAGATTAATGAAAATTTTCAGTTACTTTCTTCTTACTACTTCAAACAGGCTTCTCTGTAACATACGAATTGTAAGAAACGCTTCGCCTCAGGGGACACGGCCATGCGTTATAGTCTTGATAGCACATACAAAAATAATCTTGTCGACAAGTTATACTACTTGCACAAACAAAAATTTGTTTGACAAGTTCTAAACTACAAGTCTACAAGTCACACACGCACTCTACCATACCCGGATGACATCATTAGTATAAATAATTTTAGTCAATCCTAACTCAAAATGTTTTACCTTATTCATTAAATGTTGTTGAAATAGGTGGTCCTTGAAATGTTGGATTATTAGAGAAGAGACATACACATTTAGTTATAAGTTCCCTTTCAACTAATGGAAGCAAAGAGTTAAGTGTCAGTCATCTAACTGAGAATCATCCACCTATAACTAAAAAGAGACGCACCAAGAAGTAAACCCACACACCTAAGACTTGCACCATCACAACATTTTTGTCTTACCTTTGCAGGAACGGAGCTTCCAAGGCAACCGTCTCATCCTTACTAGGATAGCTACTAGAAGATTCCTATACCTTAGATAACTACTAGTATATCTTGTTGTCTAAAGTAGATTAGTATATAGATATAATTTCTTCTAGTCTCTATTCTCGGTAACAATTACTCCGGTACAAATAGAAATACCAATGTGATCAATAAACTCAACAAATTACAATACAAACTCTATAGCCCTCAGTTATCTGCAAGCCAGTACAAAATAATGAAATCTGATATGACTTTAGAACCAACAAGAAACCGGACAGAACCAAACTGATTGCTACAACAGCCAGAAAAATATAGTGAAATCAAAACCCACACAACAACTATTCTAATTCTGTTTTCACACACTGAGTTAAATTCCAAAAAACATTTATTTGACCCGAATGGATTCCACTGAACCGAGTTAGATTTCAACCGGATAACCGGTTTATTCCGGTTCGGTTCGGTTCGGTTCAGAACAAGATTGATTGCTTGTTTCAAATTGAAGAGCGAGCGTGAAGGAGCCCCTTCTTCATCGTTGCTCTCCGAAGAAAAAGCTCTCACTAAACCCACAAGCTCCCTCAAATGGATGTTCCAAAGGATCAGATCGCTACTCTAATGGAGCACGGCCTCTACGATTCCGCCGAAATGCTCGTAAGCTTTTAACCCATTTCGATTCTCTTCTCTAAATCCCTAGTTTTCATCTGATAAAACTCTCTAAATTCTCAGGGCTGCTTCCTCGTTTCGTCCTCTACTGCTAGCGCCGAAGCTAGCCCTCATCTCAAGGCCGAGACTTTGGTTAATCTCCGAAACTAGTAGGCTCCATATCGTTCATTACTGATTGAAAGTTTGATTCTTTATCCAGATTCTACTTGGAGATGCTCTGTTTCATCAGAGAGAGTACCGTAGAGCTATTGTAAGATCTTCTTTGATCTTTTATGTTTGACTAGTCATGTAAAGTTACGAACTTTGTGTTTTTTTTTTTTGGTTAGCATACGTACAAGCAAGCGTTGCATCATTGTGCAAGAGTTCCGAAGCAAAGCTCTGGTATTTCGAGGAGTTCGTTGTCTTTGTCTACTAGATCGTCTGTGAATGCTTCTAGTGTCTCTGCTATTAATGAGAACGAGGTAAGTTTAGCGTTTTTGCTTTGGTTGGAATTTAGTAGGAGCTCATGTGTGTATAACTTTTCTCTTAGGTGAGATTCAAGATTGCTTCATCTCACTTTGCTCTTAGTGAAACCAAAGCTGCCATCGCTGAGGTATGTCTCTTCTGTCTTGTTCATCTGGATTTGTTGGTTCACAAACATTGGTATATAGAAGAGAATATATGTATGAGAGAATTAAAAAAAGGAGCTGTTTAGGGATTAGTCTGCTTCTCAGAATAGATTTGTTTTGTATAGGTTGGCTTATATCAGAGTTCTGTTGGTGTAATTTTCTTCAAAGAAATATTATTGAGCCATGATTAGTTGGTTGTTTTAGTTTCCCTTAATCGGGTTGTATTAGCCTCCTGTCGTCACCCATTAATGAAAATTTACTAAACAAGTAAAACTAAATGATTCTTTGATTCCAACACTGCTTGTAGGTATTTAAGGATGATGAATCATAGTGTGCTTAGTTATAATCTGTTATTGCACTTTTTTTTCTTTCTTTGCCAGATGGAGTCTGTCAAGACAAGGAGCTTGGAGATGAATATATTGATGGCGAAGCTTCATCGAAATTCTGGATATAACCGTGGTGCTATTGCTTTTTATAAAGAGTGTTTAAGGTCTCTTTCTCATTTTCTTTCCCAACATTCCCTAACATTGAAACACTGTCACAAAAATATCCTTTTTTTTATGTATACAACAAACTTAAATCTTGAATCTCTGCAGGCAATGTCCTTATGTACTCGAAGCCATCATAGGATTAGCTGAACTTGGAGCCACTGCAAAGGATATCATATCAGCTTTTACTCAGGTGTCATCCCTTTCTACGATTTTCTTTTATCAGTTGCTTTTGGTTTTAATAATTTCTTTCAATGTTTTTTTCGCATCTCTTGCTCCTTATTTTACATTGACCTTTTCCATTTAAAATCCATACTACTTTATAATTTGTTGTGTCGTTGGTCATTTCAGACTTCAAGTAGAAGTACAAAAGTTTCGCTCGATCAGATTGATCCTACCCGTTGGTTGCAGGTAAGAATACTCTTTGAAAGTGTTTACAAAAATGGAAACCTGTTTGAAACTAAAATCATAAATATTGTGTCCAAGCTGGTTATTGTGAGTGAGTTAGTATCTTATAATCTGTTATGTTCTTCGGAATACGACTTCATCTGTAATGGCTCTAAGAGTTTTGTCACTAAAGAATAAAGATGAGGTGAATGCCAAATTTAATGAACTATACATTTTGTACATAGGGAAAAGCTTTTCATTGTTCATGAGTAGAAAGTGAGTATAATCATCTTGATAGCATTTGCTTTATGTTGTGTTAGCATCAGCTCGACTGTTCAACCAGCAACGTAATATGTTATATACCTTCTCTTGGATGGCTGTTTCCTTGGTTTCGTATTATAGCTTAACTGCCATTAAATTTATAATCTTCCTTCTCTGCTTCTGTAATTTTGTTCGTTTTCACAGCGATATGTCGAGGCCCAGTGTTGTGTTGCTTCACATGCTTACAAAGGTAGCTCTCTACTTCCTTTTGGAATGCACATGTCTACATCTCATCAGATATAGCTTCTGAATCTTTGTGTCTAAACCTGTAGATTTTATGTCTTACATATAATTTTGCGGCATGCGGCAATGATTAATCGGATAGTGTGCAATGTTATTGTGTTTCCTCAGGGGCGCTGGAACTCTTTGCTGAACTTTTACAACGGTTTCCAAATAACGTACACTTGTTGACTGAGACGGCAAAGGTTAGAGCTGACTGATGTTTTGCCTAAAGCTGATTAACATAATTTTGGTAAATAGTGACCTCTTCCATCATAGGTAGAAGCCATTATTGGGAAAAATGATGAGGCCATAATGAGATTTGAGAAGGTAGTCAATATTTTTCTTTCAACTTCTTTAAATCAAGGAATGTGCATAATAATACATAAGCTTTTGTAGGTTCGATCAATTGATCCTTACACACTTACCTGTATGGATGAGTATGCGATGCTGCTACAGATGAAGTGCGACTATTCCAGGCTAAACAAGCTCGTCCACGATTTATTAAGCATTGATCATACAAGAGCAGAAGTATTTGTAGCTTTGTCTGTACTATGGGAAAGGAAAGATCCAAGGACAGCATTATCTTATGCTGAAAAGGTTAGCTTGCTGCAACTGAAATTTTTGTGTCAAATCTTTATGTGATATCTGATGAGATTCACTATGTGATCAGAGTATCAGGGTAGATGAGAGGCACATACCCGGCTACATAGTGAAGGTGCATTTGTTTAAAGAGGATTTTTTTTTTAATTATTTTGTAAAAACGTTTTGTGTGTATATCCACTATCTTATTTCTATGTTTCAGGGAAACTTCCTTTTACTAGCAAAACGACCAGAAGCTGCAGCGATTGCCTTCAGGGCTGCCCAGAATCTGAGGTCTGATCTTCGTTCATATCAAGGTCTGATTAACAAGTGACAAAAAAACCGATATTCACTTCCATTGTTGTACTGTTTTGGTGGTATTAATCTTTAACAAGCTTGAAATATTGAGGTCATTTCAGGATTAGTCCATTCTTATTTGGCATTTGGCAAAACCAAAGAAGCGTTGTATACCGCTAGAGAAGCAATGAATGCAATGCCTCAGTCTGCAAAGGCTCTTAAATTAGTTGGTGATGTTCATGCTAATACATCAAGTGGCAGGGAAAAGGTAAAATATTAGTATTATACTTTGATGGATAGAAGTTTTGGGTGTAGCAGACTAATGATATGTTTTTTTATAACAGGCGAAAAAGTTCTATGAGTCAGCTCTGAGGCTAGAACCAGGGTACCTTGGAGCAGCCATAGCTCTAGCTGACCTTCATCTAATGGAAGGGAGGAACGGAGATGCTGTATCACTACTTGAACGGTATCTAAAAGACTGGGCTGATGAATCTCTCCATGTCAAGCTAGCTCAAGTGTTTGCTGCAACGAATATGCTTCAAGATTCTTTATCACACTATCAAGCTGCATTAAGGTATATATATGTTCTAAACCATTAGTGCGTAATTCTCTTTGTTAACATTGTAAAAATGCAGGATAAATCCACAGAATGAGGCAGCCAAAAAGGGACTAGATCGCTTAGAGAAACAGATGAAGGTTGGTCAACCAACGTTGTTAAATCCAGACTCTCTATGTCTTTTTTAGTGCGGTATAAACTTTGTGGGGGCTATTGAATGCAGGGAATAGACCCAGATGCAGCTGATGAGAATGACGAGAACGATGTTGAAGATGTTGATGGAGACACTGAAGAAGCAGAGCTCATGTGAAGACGTTCTCAGTATTCCCTTATCTTATGAAAGTGTAGTAGAACGCAGATGTCACAAGTTCACAATACAACTTCATTTCCTCTATAATGTAGTAGAAACAAAGTTTTCATTTTTGTGTTCATAATGGGACAAGACACAAAGATCACTGTTGACTCTCTACAAGTATGTCTGACTCCAAGAACAAAAATTTTAAAATAATATTAGTAATCTAATATAATATGTTTGACATGTGAATACCCCATTGGCTTTAGCAAAAAAAAAAAAAAGAATACCCCATTGGTTACAAACACATTCCAAGAGCATCTATTCACCAACTCAATCTTCTTCCTCGAAAGCGAAGCTTGGTTCTTTCTTTGTGTTCTCTTGATGGGTTTCATCTCTTGCATCTCACTTCCGACGATAAGTTCGAGAATTCCATCGACCCTTGTCTCAAAGCAGTCGACTTTAGCATCTTTGTACTCACTAAAGATGGTTGCTCTGAGACGCGTGGATAAACCCAGTTCCTTGTTGTCACTATCAACAACGTCTTCGATGATGGTGACTCCTATACAAGCCTCTTCTTCCTCATCCACCATTGGTATCCTCACTCTCTGTTTTCGACTTTTTTTCTAGTTATAACTTATAAGGATAAGTTAACCTTTCGTTGACTTTTCCTATTTTTCATTATTTTTTTATAATTTTGGATGGTTAGTACACAACTTGTTGATCTCTGAGTACAGTTAATTAACAGTAATTAGTAAACTAAGGTTTTGTTATTCTGTTTCTTCCAAGTAGTGACCGTTTTGTATGTTTTTGTGTTATGTTTGTTTGTCTGAAGGTGAGACAAGTGATGGCTTGAAGGTCCAGTCTTCTGTTTCAATTGGGGCAAACGATTTGCTGATTGTTGGACCAGGTGTTCTTGGACGCTTAGTTGCTGAAAAATGGAGAGAGGTATAGTTTCTGATCATTATGTTCTACAAAGACTGTACTGTGCTGATTTTGATGCTTCAACATAGCTTCTCTTATAGAACATCTCTCTGGTTATGGTTTTTTTTTTATGTCCTGTAAGTCACTGTTTGATGTGTCTTGAGTGTTTGTCAATATTGTTGTGTCTTGTGAATATTGACTAGTTCTTTTTCTTCACAATGTTTATGATAATAAAGTCATGTTTTTTTCTTAAATGTGGAAGTTGAGAGTTGGAGATTTATGTGTGTGTGGAGCAGGAACATCCAGATTGTCAAATCATTGGGCAGACAGTAACAACAAACCATCATGATGAGTTGGAGAAGTTGGGTATCAAACCAGCTCTTAAAGAAACTGAATTTGATGGCAAGTTCTCTTATGTTATCTTTTGTGCTCCTCCTTCACAAAGTCCAGATTACGCCGCTGAGCTCAGGTAAATTTCACTTGTTTCAACAACTCAAGAGTCTATGAAGTGTGTTCCTAAACACCTATGTGACTGTGTTTGTGCTTACAAACGGATCAGGACGGCAGCATCAAAGTGGAATGGTGAAGGATCATTCTTATTCACATCTAGTTCTGCACCTTTTGATTGCTTTGATAATGGAGACTGCAACGAGGTTTATCTCAGTTCCTGAATACATTTTAATACATCAAGACGAGACTGTAATAAGCATTCTCTTGACTGCAGGATTCTCCAGTGGTGCCACTAGGCAAGAGCCCAAGAACCGATGTGCTTTTGAGAGCTGAAAAAGTAGTGTTGGAAAGTGGAGGGACTGTCCTCAGACTTGCAGGGCTTTACATATCCTTTTTGTGCTCAATGAACAAATAGTGAAAACACTTTTTTTTTCTGGTCTATAGCAGATTTGAGTATTATGTTTCCCCTGAACTTTTTAATACACAGAGACTAGAGGTGCACATAATTACTGGTTGAATAAGGAGACAGTTGATGCTCGTCCTGATCATATCCTAAATCTCATCCACTATGAGGTATATTTGTGGTTTTTGCTCATTCCTTTCTTTTGTACAAAGACCATGGCCTTGAATAGGTGGTGCTTATGATCGGTCTGCATATATAATAATATAAGATCTTATCAGGTTGTGTAATGTGTTCATGAACAGGATGCAGCATCGCTTGCAGTTGCAATCATGAAGAGGAAAGCTGGTGGTAGGATCTACTTGGGCTGTGATAACCATCCTTTGTCAAGGCAAGAGGTGATGGACCTGATGGATCAAAGTGGAAAGTATGATAAGAAGTTCAAAGGCTTCACAAGTGAGTTTCTTTCAGCCAATTGACACATGTTGGTTTGTCTTGAAAAGCCTTGAGCTTCTTATTAGATATTGATAACTTTTGATTTTTCTAGGCACTAGTGGTCCTTTAGGGAAGAAGCTGAACAACTCAAGGACACGAGCTGAAATAGGATGGGAGCCTAAGTATCCAAGCTTTGCTCAGTTTCTTGGAGTAACGAAGTAATGTTTTTAACTTTGATCAAGATGATGGAGTATGCAGAGAGAAGAGACCAAGAAAGCTACTGACGAAAGAATCCACAAATGTGAAGCATTTTTTTTTTTAAATGTTTGGTTCAAACTCATATGTATACTCCGAGTGGTCAAACAGCTGATAAATATTTCAGAGTTCTTCATGGTACATATGTTTTGGTTACGTTGACCATGCATGGGTTTGCGTATTCAACAGGATCATCGTTAGGTTAATCACATATTCATGTATATTGATCACGTACTCGTTTAGTATTCTCCATGAAGCATCAGCGAAATTAAAGGCCAGGCTCATCTGATTAAAAGAAAAGTGTTCTGATCTCAACCTATGACTCACATAATCATCTTGATTTTTTTTTTAATCATCTGATCTGGTTTAGTTTTAAAATTATTTAAGCTCTTATTAGAAGATTAAATGCTTTAATTTCAGTGCAGATGTTAAAGCTTGTGTCTTGTTAAAAATAACTTTGAAATACTCGAATAGCATTTTGTTAAAAATTTGGATCCTAAATGAAAGAAGTTGGTAAACTGGTTGTGATTAAAATTTATAACAAACGCAACAAAATTAAAAAGTGTTTCACATCACTTAAACAGAAATATAAAATTTAGCACAAGAAAATAGAAATATAAAATTAAATGGTATAAAATTAAATATAATTATGAGTTGAAATTATTTTCGATATCCATTATTGCTAATAATGACATGCATATCAATTGGTGACAGTTTGTCATGTAGGAATGATGTTAAAAAGTGAGGTATTTGGTTCGATTAATGTCAAGCGCACCAACGACCTAATTGTGGAGTCAGAGAGAACTCATAATGGATTTTATATTCCAATCTATTTTTCTATTTGGTTGAAATGTAGTTAGGTGTATTAGTAATGATGTTTTTTTTTGGAAATATGTAAAATTATTTGTTTTCTTAATATTGTATCCAAGTCTAAAAATACAATTAAAATGAAACTAAATAAGTATTTAAGGTTATGAACAAACCAATATTATGGATAAATTTATTACGTCCACACAAAATGAATCCAATTGAACCGACAAAGACGTCGAATCGTAGTCCCCTGCTGATCCCGTGATTTAGAAATCAAATAGTTACACATCGTTTGGTAGAATCTTGATAATTGTGTTCACGATAAATAGTAAAAGGTGCTATAGGCTGTCCACTACAACTTGATATGGATTGTATAATAGGATAAATATTACTATTTTGTAATGCTGATAAAAATCATGTCTTATTCAATGGTCAGCGAAGAGGAAATATAATTTTAAAATGGAGTTTGCGATAGGGAGATCTTTTGTCTCCTTTCATATTCATCTTATGCACGGAAGTGCTCGTTAGCTTTCTAAATCACGCTGAGAATCAAGAAAAGATAACGGAGATGCGCGTTTCACGCGCTAGCCCTCCGGTATCCCATATTTTCTTTGCTGATGATAGCCTTTTCTTTTACAAGGCGGAACCACGTGAATACGATAAAATCATGAAAGCACTTGGAACCTACGGGAATGCGTCTGGATAATGCATTAACTTTGAAAATCATCCTTACTCTTTGGTAAGAGAATACCTGGACATGTCAAGAAAACCTTAAAAACATCAACTGGAATTGCAAATAAGGGAGGAATGGGATCATATCTTGGTATACCTGTAGATATTAGCGGTTCAAAGAAAAGTAATTACCTGGATTAGTCTTAAGCTACTTAAGCTTTGCTCATATGAAAATGATTGAAAGCATAAATCATAATTTATGATACTGGTCTTTAAATTTGTAATGTTTGTACTAATAAATATTCGTAAAATATTATGTCCACATGTGCGGGGAGAAACATCTAGTTAAGTTGTAAGTTGAATTCGATTTCCAGAACTCAAACACATTAGCTCGCTCCAAGCTTTATATATCTATCGAAATCCTAAGGCTATTAAAGGTAATTCACCTCTGTAGCATTAAATGCGCGTTCCTCCCCGGATCTATCAGATCAACCGAAAGGGTTTATAAAAAAAAAGTAATTCATCAATTCAAACCAACACTCTTGAATCTACCTTGCAAAGGTTAGACTGTTCCTAAACATTTCTATCTATAATAAAGTGATACAAATTGATTATGTCATTTAGTGTAGTCCAACATGGGATGGTTAAAAAAACTTATATCTTCGTTTGGACCCAACACATTTGAAAATGTCACTGTTGTACGACCAAACATCCTCTTAGCAATAGCTTCCACTACCTGTCATTCAAAATTAGTTGATATATTTTTTCTGTACATACTTAAACATATGGATGGAAAGTTAATATTAGTTTTAGCCCTTTTTTCAAAAAAAAAAAGAAGTTAATATTAGTTTTATATTTTACCTTTCCCCAAATATTTTCATGATTATTTTGACGATGTCATATGATATAAGTGGTTCCATGGAGATTTTTTTTCTTATCCATAGTAGTTTTGGCTCTCCTAACGTATTTCAAGGGATCGTCCTCACATCTTATCCATAAAGGAAATACAACAAGACCTATTAAGTTTCTCCATCTACATTTTCATCCTTTTGTCATCATATCAGCAATATCCTACAGTTTCATGTTTAATCAAATTCTTGCATTCTAATTTTTTAAATTATTGTTTTGTAAGATAATAGTTATATTTCCTCAAAAAAGAAAGAAAGATAATAGTTATATTGGGTTACCTCGATTTTTATAGCTGGTCTTAGATTTACAGCTATTGTACCACGAAGACGGGGTTTGTTTAATATTTGTTTTTTATTCACGGCCACTGGATTTTCATCGTCTTTTAAATATGTAACTAAATGTTAATGAAGTATTCCTATTCCTATAATATTGTAGTTTTCTGCATGAAAAGAAGATATTGATAATGTAAATGCATATTTATGGAATATAAACTTACCATATTTTTTACTCAAATATTTTGAGAGACCTGCCTGTGTCATTCCAAGAAAAACATCATTCACCTTCTACAGGAAAGACAAATTCTGAAGTTACTAATATAAGAAAACGAAACAAGCAACAAATATTAAAAATGATAATTGTAAATACTTATATATCTACCACATTCATTGTGTTCTTCACGAACTTGACATCATCAAGGCTTATTATCCGATGGATAACCTTTCTAGACTGAACTTTATTTCCGAATTTACCAACAAGAAGAGTTTTAGTATCCCTCAAATAACATAGTGTTAGGATAAACTTGCACATTTCAACAAAAGTTGTAAAATGATCATTATTATAAACCAAAATCTGGCAACCAACCACCAAAGATTCTTGGATTCAACATGTTTTCTTGTAGTCGCAGTAGTAGGAAAAGCTCGGGTCTGATGTTTTTCGTGAGCTAGCATACAGAAGAGACATAAGCGACATGCCATCGCCCAGTGAATGATGGAACTTCCCTATACCAAAAGATTCTGCATTTGATGTCTTTATATTCAGAACATGAAATTCCCATAAAGGTCTGGACACGTCCATTGGGTTATTAGCCAGATGTGACGTATAGTCTTCTATAAATTCATCAGGATTCTCAATGTTGGAATAATCAAGGTCGGGAACAACAACATCATCTTCTACTCGAGTACTAACAGGAACCCAAACCGCTTTTCCATTTTTCTTATCATCCATCACCTGAAACATTTTATTTATGATCGAATGGATGATTGATTATACATGTTATATTAACGAGAATGTTTGATAAAAGATATTTGTCATATATAATGTAAATTATGAAGCATTTGAAAACATACACGTACAAGTAATCATAATGTTATAAAACTGTTATATATAGTTTTTTTGTCATAAAACTGTTATAAAACTGTTATATATACAGTAAAACAATGATGCATTTGAAAACATATATACTTAAAATAATCATAATGTCTAAAATTTCTTATAAGGTTGGATTCATATCAAAAATATAAACATCACTAGAACATGTTGATGCAATAAAGACGTGAGCATTAATGATATTTTATCAAAATACAACAATGCTAAAATTATATTTTAATATGTTATTTTAATTACTTATGCATTAATATATTATTAATTTATAATATCATTGAAACATTTTTACGTAAAATGTATTAAAATTCTGTTTTAACAAATATAATTTTAGAAACAGTAATTTTTTTTTTTTGCTAGAATGTTAATATCATTAAAATGAAAAGAGGAGGTTACAAAAGTTGCATTCCTATAGACAACGCTTCTAAGGCAAAAAGAATAAAACAAAGAAGCGCTAATAAGAGTAATTTTCCCGAAAGTAGATTTGATTATGCAAGCCAAATTGACAAGAGGGAAGTGAAATTCCCCCTGCGTCTCCTTCCTAGAATTATGTTCCTCACTTCTCGATCTATTATTCGGAAGACCGTTGCAGCTGGATAGAAGGACTGATTGTGAACAATATTGTTCCTTTGGTACCAGACCTGGTAGAGCGTCGCTTGAGTGACAATCTTCTTCAGAGTTTTGAGACTAGTAATTTTATTATTTTATAATATTTGTTGAATATTAATTTATAGAAGTATACATATATACGTTAGCTAAATCATTCCACAAGGTGAAAAATATATATAAGAGTACACAAAAATGGTTAGATATTTATAAAGAGATGTAAAATAATATAATTGTTTTACCACTTTACTAGAGAAGCGGGGAAGCTTGATCCATGTGTTGTTGATACTTTCAACAATGGCAGTTGAGTTGCATCTAGTTTTAAAGCCTAAAGTAAATACAATGATGCTTTAGACACACGGTGAAACGAACAGCTGCGACACCGGGCTAAGTGGCTCCTCTGTTAGATTTTCTTGCTTCTCTCTGGCCATGTCGTCTCCCTCTTATTTTGTTTATTATGCCTTCAGCGACACTTCGATCTTATATATATCAGCAGTAGGATTTGATACCATTTTAACCCCTTGATTTAATAATGTCGGTGGAATCAATGGTTTCTTTTTTCTTCATCTTACTTTTTATGTCTTTCTGAATTTCTAATCTAATTTCTACTCTCTTATATATTAATTGAAAAATATTACAACTTCTTTTTGTATCCACGTGTCATCACTAAAATGATTCTTAGAATCATTGGAGAAATAAGTTGGTCCATCTAATTATATAATAATATTTTTTATTAAATTCACCATAATTTTCATGATTAATGTTATTTATTATTTCCTTAAATAAAAGTTAGGGAATTGTCTAATGTGGTTAAAGTATATATGACAATTGATGATTTTGATTAATAAAGATTTCATAAGAAATAGTGCATCTTCTATCATATTTTTTAATTTAAAATTATTAACATAAATTAAAAAACCATAATAACCATATAATAAAATTTTATTTTTTCTGTATATGTTATATTTTGAATTTTTAAAAACTATTATAAATTACAAAAACTATTAAAAGTATCACATTCAAATTTTGTGATCCATGGTTTAATTTTTTTTATTATGACAAAATAAAAATGATTACAAAATCATATAAGTAAAATGTCTAATTTAATTAATTATTAAGATTAAAAGATATATATACTTATCGTTTTAAATTAAACTATATACCATATAAAATACATTAATATTTTAATTGTGAATACATTAATTGAACATTTTCTTTGATAAAAGATTTGAACAAACATTGACACAACTTAACTTTTAAAAAATTGTAAATTATTAAAACTATTAGTCCCACAATGAAAATTTTGTTACCAATAATTTAAAGTTTTTGCTATAAATGATACAAATGATCAAAAAGTCATATGAGTAGAAGCATCATTTAATAAAAATTAATATTAAAAATATATTATGTATGTTAATATAATTTAAATTTAATTATATATCCTATCAAATAGAAAAAAAATTGTTCGGATTAATAAAATTGATTTATATGTTCGCATCAATTTAATTATATATGTAATAGTTACTGACTTTTATTAATCAATATATATTTATTATTTCATAATATATAAAAACATATAATACATAAAATAGTTTATATATATAATGTTCATCTCGCGCAAGGCGCGGATCTTAATCTAGTTTACTGTAAGCATTATTAGTAGGAGTTGCATCCCGCCAAGAGGGGAGATATACATATTTTCTCTGATTTTATGTTAACTTAGCATTTCTAACCTCACTCAGTTTTAAATTCTAAAATAAAATTTGAAGTAAAACTCAATTCTAAGTAATACTCAATTCTAGTATGAGTCTGTATAAATTAATGATAAAAAAATATAAAATTAAATTTAAAAATAAAAAAAAAGATAAATGTATTACTCCATTCATTTTGAAAAATGAAGTTTCAATATGGAAATGTACTTAGGCAATAATATAAAGTATATAACAAATATATTACACATTCTTCGGTTAACACTATATTTTAACAAAATTATATGAAAATTGTAACAATTATATCATTACAAAATTTTATAAAAATTGTAACAATTCTATCATTTCGTGCTTAAATTGAATGGTGTAGTAGAATTCTTTTGAAATCTACTAGTTTTAACTTCTAAGTAGACTTCTGAATAAGTTATAGCGGATAATTTTCAGTTTCAGATCTAAATAAATATATATATATATATATACATTTAGAAAACATGAAAATAGCTTTAAATCTAAGAACCTTTAAAAATAGAATTTATAAAATTAAATAGTGCTAAGGTAAAAACATAATGTTTAAAGTTTGAATCAATAACTTCATTTGAATATAAACACATTTAAAATATGTAGATTTAAATCTTATATTTTAAGAGAGGGATGAAAACTATGAATGGAAATACCAAAAAAAAAATAATATTGTGAAAAAGTCAAAAAGATATGAAAAATAAGAAATTTCTGGAAATATCATAAGTTGGTTACCACTTTTCAAAAAGACACCCAATCAAAATTCAAAATTTTCTTAATATTTGAGTCTATGGTTTAGAAATTATTGTTAAAAATTTAGATCCATGAGAGAGATCTTCTTTATGCTCTATTTCACATGAGTTGATTCTCACTACTTTATAATATATGTTATCAATGTGTTCAATCTTGGATTCAGGGATCTACTTATGCCAACAGAAGTTTGCTCTTGACAATATCACTGAAGCCTAATCACTAACTTATACTGGTTGAAAGTGCGACGATTTAAGAACCGACTAGATATCGACATTTAGGTGGAAGATTGATTTACTTGAGAGTAACGAGACCTGAGTTGCCGTAAGCAATTCGTACTCTTTCCCAATTTATGCAAGCTCCGAAATAGGAGCATTGGGATGCAGCCATTTGTGTGGTACGATATCTGATATGGAACCCAAGACAGAGAATATTACTTAAGGCAATGCAGACTTTGACTTTGAGTGCTTGGTGTGATGCAGATTGAGGAGCATTTGCCATTACACAAAGATCTTTTAACGGCATGGTTTATTCAGTTAGTTGGGTCACTGGTTTCTTGGAAAACATTCAACACAAGACATAGACTTTAGCTCTTAGACGGAGGCAGAATACAAAGCAGTGTCGGATACAATTAAAGAGTTGATTTGGTTGAAGAGTCTACTGACTACATTTGGCGTCTGTTTTGACAAACACAAACCAATTAAGATTCGTTGTGATAACACTTCAGCTATTCATATGAGCAGCTAATCCCATTTTCCATAAAAGGACAAAGCATGTTGGAATTAAGTAACATTTCATAGGAGATTAGGTGTTTTCATGCACCACTTTTAAAATTTAAATTATATTTTAAAATAACATTTCGATAATTTTATATTTTATTATTTGCTTTATTTTAATAATATTTAATAATATTTTACAAAATATTAAATGATATATCTATATATATATATATATTTAAAACTAATTTTGAAAATTTTTTACTCAATAATATTTCTAAACAAATTTAGATATTAAAAAAACTAATGGTATTGAGATTAGAAAATTACAATTTAAAAAAAAAACTACATAAATTTTGAAAATTGTTTTAGCAATAAAAATGATATAACCTACAAAAAAAATATTATAAAAAAATTAAAATATTATTTATTTTTATTTTAACTATTAATGATGATCTATGAGTAATATTTCAAAACATTTACCGAAAATATAAATCAACATTAAATGTAAATGTTCATGACACAATTAATTTCAAGTCATGTCAGCATTGTTAGTATTCTATGTCATAATTTTTCTATTTCAAAATAAATGTGATGATGACACATGACAAATCACTCCTCAAATAATGTCTAAGGGATGAGACCGTGAGAGGTTTTGTTACACCAAAACATGTTTCGAAAAAGAAGCAACATGCAAATATTTTTGACAAAGGCACTTGGTAAGAAGGGATTTTCAGTATTTATTATCAAGTTTGAGTTCGAAACCTACACTCTCCAACTTGATAGAGGGTATTGAGATATGTACATATCTACATTAGTTATGATTGGATATGATCGTATATTCTATGTATCTATATTTTAGGATAGAAACCTTTGTTAAAATAGAAGGATCTTGAACCTAAGAATCAATACAGCAAAAAATTTCCATGTACTTTGTTTTCTAACAAAACATTTCCAATTTTTACTAATTCTTTTTAAGAAATCTAAACTTTCCAAAATTCTGTGACTTACCCACAAAAATGTAAATTCAGAATCAACAATATATGTATATATATATATATATATATATATATATATAATTGATTGGTAGGCAAAACGAAAAAAGAGAAGAAAACTTACAAAGACTGAAAAGTTTGGTGAACGAAAAAAAGGAAGAAAATGGATCCAACTTCCGTTGCAGTCATATGCCTTGTCTGGATCATTGTGGTACTCATCTTGATCGCGGTTGCTGTAGCTTGCCGTTGTTGGTGTCCACGAGTTGAAAGCGAGTACTGAATAACTATTATTTTGTTAGAAATTAATTATGTCTTTTTGTTAGTTTTCAATCAAGTTTTGTTTCGTTTAATGATATTGTAATTCTATTATATTTACATAATTGAATTATGGTTCTATTATGTTGCAGTGTTAAATACCACTAGTACTTTTATCATCAACCTTATAAGAAATCGCAAAATCAGTTTTAACTTTTCATTAATGTGTACATTTTTTTAGGAAATTGTTAAGTGGGATTCTGAAACGTATAATTACATCTTGCACTTTTAACTACAAACTCGAATAGGACTAGCGTTTGGAAAACATAAATTTATTTTCGAAATTAAATAAACTATTTTTAATGAATTTCTATATAAGATAGTGTATAGATTTGAATATATTTATTCGGCACTAAGAATAGAACTTTACCAAACTGAAAAAAATGTAACCGAGCAGATAATATCTCTCTATAACCAAACAAATTGAAATGAAGTGAGAACCAAATGGATACCTGAATTTTTAAATTTGTTTACTTACAAGTATTTGTTATATTTAATTTATATATATATATATATTATATTCTGAAGAACAATGTGTTTTCATTATTGCAATGCAGTAAGGATATGAATTGTCGATTTTAAATTAGAAAAGATTTTTTCTAATCATATATTTGTACAATAGTTGTAACCATCAATTTGCACTACTTTGTATTCCTAAACAATTTAGAAGCTATTACTATTTTGATCCGTTCTTTCAAAGCATAAATATATTTTTGTTGACCATTTGATAAAGTTTGCATGAATTTACAATTTTTATTAGAAAATAAATAATTTAAAATTATTCTATTATGATGTTTGAGTTTCAAGCAGTATTTCCATATTTGATCCAGACCTGTATATAATGCGTTTGGATTTACTGAATTTTTTTTTAAATTAAAAATCATATAGATCAAGGTAATAACCACAGTTACAAAAAATTGATCCACGCTTTCAAAATTCGGGATATTATATGATAA
Source organism: Brassica napus (assembly GCF_020379485.1). Lineage (NCBI taxonomy): Eukaryota > Viridiplantae > Streptophyta > Magnoliopsida > Brassicales > Brassicaceae > Brassica > Brassica napus. The sequence continues at coordinate 3,754,937 of NC_063438.1, forward strand.
AAAATCCCATTAACAATGTTTTAAATGTTTTGTTACTTTGTAAAAATTTTGTCCATTTAAAACATTTTTCATTTAAATCAGCGTTTTTAAACCCAAAATGGACCCGCGGTTGAATATGTAAACTTGGTGATGCAATATATAATCTGGTTTGGGTTTTAAGAGATATCCATTAGTTTAAAAAATTATGAAATCTTCAAAAAAATGCTTTAAAAATGATGAAATCTTTAAAAAACGCTAAAACCCAGGGTTAACCTGTTGAACCAATGGGTGATTGATATGTAATCTAATTTGATTTTAATTATTATTTCTTAAATTTTTAAGTTAATTTCAATGTAGATTATGTAAACAAATAAAGGTTTGCTATTATATATAGATTATGTTAAAATCAGATTCAGTCAAGTAAATAATTCAGACTTTCAAACAAAAGAATCATGTATAAATCATTAGAAAAATAAGTCTGCACAATAAGCAATTAAGATTAGTTAAAGAAAATCAAAAAACGCATATTTCAAAAAATTTATCTAATTAACTATAAAACGTTAATAATTTTTTTATTAAAATATATATATTAGTCCGCACAAGGGTGTGGATAAACTTTAAATTTAAAGATTCTTAAGCCTAAAAGTAAAATTGTTTTTGGATATGCTTTTAGGTAGACTACAAAATCACGCACACTTGACGGATTGGTACATATCAGGTCCAAAGAACATGTGGTCAATCAGGGCCTCAAAAGCACTTACATATAATCAATGTTCTTAAACCCTATCCGGACACTGAACCGGACGGCTTACCGGGTTACTGGGTCAGTGGGTCGACCGCAGGTGAACCGTGGGTTAATAAATGAATTAATTTTATTATATAATAATATCTCAGCTATGTAAATGAAAATATAGAAACTAAAGTTAATATTTTATAAATTTTTTTTAAAACATAAAATAATAGTTTGGATATGTACATATTTTATGTTTAAAAACATTTAGAAAATATTTAACTTTAATTTTTATATTTTTATTTTTATTTGACATACAAAATATCAAAAAATAGTGTAGACTATCTAAAATTTTCTCTTACAAGATAAGAGTTATGACATAAAAAAAAAATCAAAACATAAAATTTATAAATATTTAAATATCTAATGTGAATAATAAATTAAACTCCAAATACAAAATAAACCAAAAGTTAAAGATCGTTGTAATAAATTGTCAATGCAGAAATAAACTAACACCAAATCACATCAACTAATTTTGGTTCTCTCTACCATCGTTCACTTTATTTTCTTTAGATAACATAGTAAAATCTTCATCAAAATTTAAAAATCACAAATATAAAACTGAAAAGGGAAAAACTAATTTTTTTTTCAGCACCTAACTTTTTAATTGAAAACTTAGATATAAAACATAATTAAAAACTAAAAAAAAAAAGTTATTTATTGGTTCAACCGGTGGTTCAACCGGTATCGGTTTCCGAGTTTTACTGGGTTTTTGCAGATTTTTGTGGGTTTCTAAATATTAGGTTTTGTAACCAGAATTTTTCTGGTCACCGGATTTACCGGTTCAACCGCAGATCCGGGTCGGATTCCAAAAAACTGCATATAATACAAGAGATCCAAGTAACACATTGTTACCGATTCTACACCTTTGTGGCTTGTGTCGTTACAAAGGAGTATTGGAAATTTGGAATCTAACATAATCACTGGTTGCTTTGCCACAAAATCTGAAACAACTTATAGCCAAATGCATAGTTTTTTTTTTTTGAAACATACATATAATAATAATATACACATTACATGACAAGTTGAAACAACATCATCAACTTACAAAACCGCCAAATTTAGATTCACATTTCAAAACCCCTTTGCCTGCTTTTTTTCTTATTTCTTTACACAAAAAAAAAAACAAAAAAAAAAGCTGGAACATGTTACAGCTAAAGACATTGGTTTCTCACTATTTTTCACCTTGGCCTTGGTTGAGATACATATGATAGCAACGGCTGGATGAGTCTATGATACGATGTGGCTTGCGATCTGTGCAGCATCTCAACCATTGATGGAGTCTGGTAATTATAAGCCTGCACAAAGCTAGAACTGTCTCCTGACTCTCCTCTCGATGTAGCTCTTTGCCATGAGTGTGAACTAAGTCCAGAGAGAATGTAAGCTCTTCCTGATACCTCATAGACATGCCTGCTCGCCATTCTCTCTTGCATCTCCTTCATCTCTCTATCCAACGCCACACAAAACCCATCGTTGGACCTTGCTGACACCGTCTCTGCTAACACCTGTCTAAACTCCTGGATCACAGTAACAGCTGCAGCTAAATCTCCCTCCTCTGCTAAACCTCTCGCCTTCACCATTGCCTCAGCAGCTAGAAACCTGTTCCTTTGCCTGTCCACTTCGATGGACACAACAACAGCTTCTTCTTCACCAACTGTCTCTGGTCTTTGAATCTTGAGGACATGACTCTCAAGTGTCACAACCTCCTTTGTCAAAAGATCTTTGTAAACACACCTCATCTTCAGAAGCTCCGTCTCATCTCCACACCTCTCAGCAGGGATGTTGATAGACACCAAGAAGTCTCTCTCCTCATCAGCGTAGAGATCACCAATGTCTACACGTCCCGACCTACCATCACCACCCACAAGACTTGGATAACTCCCAGCTTTTATAGAACTAAGACAAACATCTGAGGAGAAACCATCAATCTCCAGCCTCAGCTCCTGCACCGCTACACTCAAAAGCCCACCAATGCACTGAGCAAGAGCGTCCTGGATCACAGCCTCACTCTCTATAAAAGAGAACGTTCCTCCAGAGGCTTCAGAGATAGAATGCATCAACGAAGCATCATGATCAGATCCAAACCCAAAAGAATGAACAGGGATCTGGAACTGAAACCGTCCGTGCATAGACAAAGGAAGCAGCATCTTGTAGTTAGGATCAGGCTGGTTGTTGTTCATGGTGTAAGTATCTCTCCCATCAGACAAAAGTATAACGCTAGCCACAGGGTTCTCATCTCTTCGCTCTTCCATCACCTTCACACCTTTCCTTAGCCCTTCAGCGATGTTGGTACCACCGTTTGCAACCAGCGAGTTCACAGCTTGGAGAGCTAGATGCCTTCCGGCATCAGACATCTTAGTCAAAGGGAAGAGACGACGAGCGGTTGAAGAGAAGGCAATAACAGAAAGCCTATCGTTAACGCCAAGATTCTGAATCACAAACCCCATTGCTCTTTTGAGAAGAGCTAGCTTGGTTCCAGCCATGCTTCCACTGATGTCAAGGACCGTGACTAGATCAAGTGGAGCAGTGACCATACCAGCAGCTCTAAGATGCACCAACACATCAAACTTCACACGGGACTCGCCCCTTGGGACAGAAGAAACCTCAGGATGTATTTTCAGCTCCATCATTTTTTTCAAGCTCTTCCCGGGGAATGCAAGCTGTTGCTCTAAAGGCTCATCGTCATTGAACATAGAGGGCTCAGGAGGAAGGACACGTCCTTGGTTCATGACTCGGCGAGGTGTAGGCAAGCGGTGGAGGAGGTAAGGAGGGTGCTGCATTGGGATCTCTTTCCATTTGGCACGGCACACAGGGCAGACTTGGTTCCCATGTTTGACATTTGAAGCAATGCAGTGGAAATGAAAAGCGTGTGAGCACTCTGCTGTGAAAATAGCATGTCCTCCTCCTTCTTTCATCTTAGTCAAGCATATAGAACATGTCTGCTCATCAAAAAAAAAAAAGCAATGAGTCCATGTTTTATAGATAGACAAAGAGAAACTAATCAAAGTACTCAGCTTTAAGACAATCACCATAACAAGAACCAAACTACAAGTACTTTTAAGCAGCTATTGATATAGAGAACATAATCAAGTTTCCTCCTTTATTACAGCTACAAACAGAAATAATCAAGTTTCCTCCTTTATGACAGCTACAAACAAAAATCTAATTCAAGACAACACTTAAAAACAAAAGCAATGAGCCCATTTTTGGATAGACAAAGAAACTAATCAGAGTACTAATCTTTAAGACAATCACTATAACAAGAAACTCACTAACTTTAACTACTTTTAAGCAGCTATTGATATAGAGAAACAATCAAGTTTCCTCCTTTATTACAGCTACAAACAGAAGTGTCTGAAAGATGTTTTTCTTGAGCATTTTCCCAAATTAAATCTAATTAAAGACTCTATATTTCAATTTTCACAAGAGACAACACTTAAAAATCAAACCTTTCAATGGATAGAGTGATTTTAAAATTAAGACAAGAAGAAACAAAAAAAAAAAGACAGGAAGAAGACAAACTCAATTCCAAAAGTCAACTCCTACAGGAAGTCTGTAACAATGATTTGAGAGAGTGGGTCTTGCTAAAAATCAAACCTTTGAAGATTTTTTAGAGCTGTTTCTGGATAATTTGAGACCGTGAGAGGAAGGTGTTGGGGTCATGGGCCAGTTAAGAGGAGAGAGGAGAGCAACATCTGATAATCTCTCTGTGGAGTTCAAAGCAGGAGGTGATTCCTCTAGTGTTCGTGGTAGGTAAGTGCAGAGGTTGAGACCTAAAGCCAGTTTCATCTTCCTCCATTTAGTTCCCATTCTTTGGATTTTGAGTAAAACCTAGAAACAGTAAGGAGGAACCACACAAGAAGAAGAGACAAGTTTGAAGTATGGAATCAAGAACTGAGAGGAAGGTTTCTTCTTCTGGTGAGTAGAAGAAGATGAGTGAGTGGAAGTGTTAAGTGGTGGTGAGTGGTGACGAGAGAGAGTTAAGAAGAAGAGATTGAGCAAAGGCTTTGAGATTTGCGACTTATTTTGACCTTTGTTTTGGGTCTTTGTTTTAGTTAATAATTAAATCCAAGTGGAAAAAGAAAAAGGGGATAGTATAAAGTTAATTAATGCTTCTGCTTTATGCCATCTAAATCATTTTGACCTTTGCTTTGGATTTAGGATAGTAACGCAATGATGGAGCTTATATGAATCATTGCATTATATTGTTAAGTTTAAATTGTAACTTGGTATCATTTCTACAATAAAATAAAAAATCTAAAACAATATCAATATTGTTTTAGATTTTTTATTTTATCTGAAACAAAAAAAATAGTCCGAACCGAAATATCCAAATATTTATGTTAATGACATTTCATCTATTTTTTTCTAGAGTTTCGTGAATATTTAATATATAATAAATATTTATTATCAAACTTTTATAGTTTTAATTTTAAAAATTTAATATCAAACTAAATATTCTCAATTAATATTTTTAAAATAAACTTTGCAATTTATCAATATTAATTAGTAAAAAAAAAATAGAAATTTAATTTTAAAAAATTAAAATAAATTGTGTGAAAAGTGATGTTAAAAAATATAATAAATTTAGAAAATCAATATGATTGAAAAATGTTTAGTTATCTGCTATATGAAAAATAGATGGCTATGAATGTAAACACACATACGTTGGGAAGAAAATAGAAGGTATGATGAGGGGAGGTGAAATGATGAGAGGAAGTAGAATCATGGAAACAATTGAATTACGATGGTTTTTAAAAATTATGTTTGGTGCGATCCATAATGATAAGTGAGTTTTTATTTGGCTTTGCACATGACTCTGTGATGATGAGGTTTTGGGAGCACACGTGCACTACTTCATTTCCTTTTACACCATAAGTCGTAACCCTTAATTGATGCCTTCATCTCAGTTTCCAGTTTTATATTTAGTTTGTAACTATATACTATATAACTGAACTTGTCAGATTTCTCTTACAAAATCGAATTTCTCCTCTTTTATTTCTCATCCAAAACTGAACAATTGGAATTGATCTGAGCGCATATCCCTTTCCTTTTGTAGCTAGAGAGCTTCGAATGAAGATGTCAATTATATTTTCATCCCTTTTTTAATTGCTAGGAGATTTTCATAAGTTGTAAAGCTGTATTTTTCTAAAGCCATTTTCTCATTTTGAAAAATCTGAAACTTTAGTTGAAAAAGTAGAAGATAAACCTTGTAAAAAAACAATTTCAATCTCTAATTCTAATAAAAATTCCAACGTATGAATATTTTGTCAATAATTTATTTCTTAACATATAGTGAAAACACATTACAGTTAATAAGTCAATTTTCCTCTAGGGAGTAAATTTACAAACTTACAGTATTTCAAACTTAAAACATAATATATGCGTAAAATGGCAAAAAGAAAAGAAAAGCCAAAACATATGTTAATAAAGCTAACTACCACCTATACCTACATCAACGACCTTTTTTATAAAAATTTAAAACAAAAAACTTTTTCGTTTTTAGTAAACATTTCGAAACCAACCACTAATCAATAGAAATGTGTGCAAGTTGCCCTTTGATAGAAACGTGACAGGGTTCAACAAAAGTTACTTTATCTCGAACAAAGTAGGGGATACAATTAAAGTCAATATCGTGGTGCGTCCAAAACTATATGCATACTCGAAATAAAGATCATCGCAAAATGAGAAGACAACAATCATGAGCCTCATAAACTGACGAGACACAATAATTTCCATACCTCGCTTGGAAGATTGTATATATACCGTTTCTATGTGTATTGGATACGGGAGAAACACCAAAAAATCGGAAATATCTACACTAAAGCAATCTCATTCTCACCTACCCAAATTACAACGTAAAAAGCACCTAAGTTTCTGATGGCACTAACAAAAATGCTGTGATAACGTAAGTTGGACCCATGGTTGCTCACTTGCTCTTACGAAACAAATGAAAACGACTCATGATGCGTCCACGGGTTTGCTGCATTGTTTATAACAATACATCAACTTATACCATGCATGCCCATTGATTATCACGACGAGAGTGATCATACTTCTTTCAAAAAGGTGAGGTTTTCCACATATTCTAATATATATAGTGTTCAACGTATAATTATGAGTTATTAGAGCATTTCCAATGTAATATTCTATTTTTTTCCTCCAAAATAGAGTAAAAATGAATATAGAGTAAAAATTTTCTAATTCAACTCTATTTTTCACTCTATAATGAAGTAATGAACAAACAAAAAATAAATTACTCCATTTATGGAGTAAATTCTATTATGGAGTGAGATATGTAGTTGAGTTGGAGCATTGTTTACTTCATAATCACTTTTAATCCATTTTAAAAGAAAAAATGAAGTGGGGTTGGAGATACCCTTATGCGTTCTTCAAATAATATCATAGTTTCGATAAAAAGAAATTAATTTGAAGATAACATAAATTGAAGATAACATTGATATATAGATTTAAAAAAAAAATATCTGAAAAAATAGAAACGATTTTACAAAATATTCTCGTTGGGGCAATCGTGTTCTTTTGTCAAACTCGATTAATGAGATTATTTGTTTGTATTAAAGAGTTTAAACTACTAATAACATTTTAAAACATGAATAGGTCAATTTGTGTATCCAAGAAGTGTCGTGTGTGTCTCGGAGAGATTTTCGAAGTGTTTTGGTTTTTGTAGGATTGTCGAATAAGGCCACACAAAAAGCTTTGAAGGACGTAAGCCGAAGGGCTCGAGCGGTCAATGTTGTCTGGTCAAACACACTTAACGTTAGCAAAGTCCTCTCAACAGTCAACACTATTCTCGGATGGCTCCATTTTTACGTTAGTTTCAACTGTGCATTATTGAATATAAACATACACAGTATACTGTATGTTAATATACGATCTTGTTGGTTCATTTATGCTTTTCATATGTACCTAATGAATATATTTTTTGCAACTGTACCTAATGAATAATGATTAATCATGAATGCGTTAAAGGTCAAACGTGATGTGTATATATCATTTATGGCCGGAAACGATCATGAGGACGTTATAAAGTGGCATCATAGGGTTACCAATATGATATTGTGTGGACTATGATGTAGTCACCACCTTCAGTGGTTATGATATGTATGTACGAATTCTATAAATAATGTTTATGCATGACAAATCACTATTTGTGAGTGTATATACATCCAAATTCTATAAATAATGGTAGTGCATGACGAATCATTTATTATAAGAGGTCATTTGAGTATATATATATTACTAATATGCAATTTTTCTTTTTCGGAATCTTTCTAGGAATGTTTCACTATTAATTGTGTTTAACCCTTATAAAAATGTATAATAATCATACTTCTATGTGAGATTAAGCTAATAATTTTTAGGTGTTCCAGACTTTAAGTCCAAATAGTTGTGAAATGAAGTGATTCTTTAGATACCCTCCATCATATTAATTATTTAAACCTTAAGCCCATAAACCAACTAGTCTAAGATGTATACGTAAATTTTCAGGAGAAACATTAAGCTCGGGAAGTGATCAATTATGGAGTTCGATCCCTGTGCTCCCTACCCTTAGAACAGTTGTAATATGACAACAGAAACTTTCACCATCACTGATAGAATGCAATAGGTATCACCCAAGAACGTCGACATGACTGACAGCTATTGGGTTGTTACCAAATAGTTTGCAGCTACCAACTTAACTTGGATAAATCAATATTCAAAATTTAAAGGGAGCAAAAAGAAAAGTGGGCAAAAGAGAAAAGTTTGAGCCAAAAGTAAAGAAAACGAAATAAAATACTTAATGCCTTAATGGAGATGAATATTTTTCTGATACTGGAAGAACGAGCATCTTTTTATCGATGGCCTTTGTCTGTTCCCACTGCCTTTTGTAATATCTTTTGTTCTTCAAATACACTATCTTTTCTGGAAGCCATAAAAATTCGAAAGACCAGCTTTGTATAAAGGAGGGCATCAAAACAAAACGTCTCAAATCTTTTTGCCATGCAATTTTATATATAGCTTAACTCTACAAGAAAAATAAAACATCAAAGACAATGAGTTCCATATTCTCACACTCATCGTAAAAGATCAAAGTTTAATTAGACGTCAAAGTTTGGAGAATTAACTAAGTGATGGCTATATATTTCTCCTCTATGCCAGGCATGTATCAGTTTTTTGTTAGACAGATTTTTTTCTCTTTCTCCTCATTATAATTTGCAGAGCACTTATAGATTATGGCATTAGTCTACTAGTGTTTGGTTAGACTATTTATAAAAAAAAACTAAGAAAAAGGAAAAGCTTTATGTGGTGAAGCAATAGTAAAGAACAGATAATCAAAAGGTGTGTTCATTGAGGTTGGAGGATAGGATTCCCTTTATAGTGTCTCTTTATGTCTTAGCACTATTTCTTGCAAGTCAACCGCAAAAGCTGAACTCTTTTGATAGTATCTTTATTAGGTGTTTTTCATCTTCAATATTGTGATATACTTTGTAAATTTGCTGGCATCCTCCTTGCATAGTTGCATTACCTGTGAGAATCAGTTCAAAATATTTGGTGTTTTTGCATGATTACCAATAGAATAAACTATATGATTTTTTCTCCTGTTTATCTTGATTTTTTTGGTTCTTGAGCGATTTTTCACAAATGCTATTTTTTTCCATTAACATGTGAAAAATCTATTATGGGTTAGTCAATGAAAAAAGTATATACTTCCAATTTAGAAATGATAAAAAGATCCAAGAGAGTATTTATAATTGTCTACATGATTTATTTAGACCTTTGGAATGTTTATATTAACTATGACACTACAGCTACATTCATAGAACAATTGATGTTAGATTTTGTGTTTCTCATTAATACTATAAAGTAAAATAAGGTTGACAATTAAAAAAGAAGAAGAAGATAGTGACAACAAAAGTCTGATTAACCAAAATGTCAACAACTATGTAGATCTACAATAGAAAAAATAGAATCAATATACTAGGAAACGGAAAACCTGTTCGGTTTTTACGGTTTAAAACCGAACGGAACAATCACCTAATTATGTTCGGTTATGATTTGGTTTGGTTTTTCCATCTTCTGCGATTCTCTCGGCCACAGGACTCATTTCATGAACAAACCTCACTGATTCAGATAACCGGTTGAGTAGATTCATCAGCGCAATCACTTCATTCCTTTGCAGTTCGAGCTGCAATAAAAATAATAATTTAGTAAACATACAATGCATGAGAGTTCAAAAACATGACGATGTCTCTGCAAGTGTGGTTTATTGGTAGGAACTAGGAACTCACATTATGACGCAGATTCTCTTCACCGTTGACAGTAAAAAGGATTTTCAATGCAGTGCCGAGACCAAGAATCTGAAGTTTTCCCCATAGACGACATTTCTCACAGCCTACACAGTCCATTATTGCACTGCAAGGACATCAATGAATATTAATTAAGCATTCAACTTAGGTACAACTTATTGCTCATGAAAAGACCAGTGGCAAGCAGAGACACTCGCTGGAAATAAAGGGGAAAAAGAATAACCTTATGTTTCTGAACTGTTTTTGTATTTGTTGTTTCAATTCTGGACCACGTTGACCCTTCCAGAGCTTGGCTTCATCAAATGGTAGTGGACAAGCTGCTCTCGTCTTAGGATCACTGACTAGTTGTTTCATAAGAGATTTGGTCTTCAAATCCTCGATGACATTGTCTTTACCAGTCTCATATTCAGCTTCTACCAAGTAATTTTCTGCCTACAAATCACGAAGGCGAGGAGAAAAACTATTTGTGATTTATTCTTTTAGATCATTGACCCCCTTTTCGTTGGATTCTGATAAAGAAAACTAACCTTTGTTACTGCTCTTAGAACAAACAAAAATGTGAAGTATAGGTTCCGAACACGATCTGGGTATCTTAACACACGATCATACAACAGTGTTAGGTTTTGACCCCACTGAAACACAAAAAAAATGGAGATCATCAGATGATTTTTCTAATTCTGCTAAAAGAACATACATAGCGGACAAGAGAGACTCATGAGGTAGATCTTACCAAGTTTTTAGCTTCATCAAGTAAATAATCTGAAGCTATATGAACTGTAATAGATGAGTGAAGACCAGAGACCAGTTTGTACAATATCTTTTCCTCTTGGCAAGACTGTTCAGATGCATCTACTCATCAGATAAAAGCCAATATAATTGCAGGGATTAGAAATCCATATGAACTGATCAGACCCTTGGAGAATAAGGAGGGTATAAAGTAACAAATCGAGAAAACAAGCGTGGAACAGTGAAGCTTACATTTGGGACAATTCTCAGAGTATATAGCATCCCATATCCTTCTAGCAGACGGGCCAATGTAACCAGTGTACCGTTCAGGATTCAGCAGAAGATTAACATACGTCATTTCACCTGCAATCATGTATTTGGTCATCAAAAGCTACAATCTACCACAATAAGATTCAATACTAGAAGCACTACTTGTTACACATAGTCTCATGAACCAGAACTGAGTGGTATAGAAACAAAAGATAATTTGGATTCTGAAGAAAAAGGTTAGGAAGACAGACCATTGTCAGTTTCATCATCACTAGTCCAGGGATTATCTGTGACAGTCCAACCCGTGAAAGCTCTAGTGTCTACGGTACGGTCAACAGCACCCTGTGGCTTCCCTTCTTGACAAACAGGATTGTCTTTACTTAAAGCCTTCTTAAAGGGCTCAGGGAACTCGCTCTCAGGACACTCACAAACACTACAGTCTCTTAACCGGCACATGCCATCATCAGGCCAAAACGGGCAATCACACCACAGTTTAACCTATAAACATGGATCCAAAGCTAATCAAAACAGATACCTCCAAAACTCTAAACCCAATCTCAAGGAAGATGAAGAGAAAACCAAACCTTGAAATATCGGTAAAAGGGTGTCTTAACAAGGTCTTGAAGCAGTGGATGCAACACCTCAGTGTTGAGCTTATTCACCGTCTCGTAATCACAACAACAGTCTTCAACCATCCCAATGTACTTCTGCTTCTCAGCCTATATACAAATGAATAATATAAGAAAACAGAACTCCAACAAGTTTCTAGCGGCAAGGTCCTGGACATAGCCTGATGAAACATTCGCTTCAGACCCCCAAAATTAAAACAGTTGATACTTAGAGCATCAACGGTTTTTAGAGTAGAGTTTTTAACGGAATATAAAAAACCGTCTCTTAACTTTTAACGAAAAAAGCTAAGAACCGACTCTTAAATAAGATATTCTGCTAAGAACCCCACCCTAACAACCCTATCAATCATGCTCTTATTAGATCATTCATCTTCTAATTCAATCAAATATGTGTATATATATATATATATTGATTATTTAGCTTCTAATTCGTAAGCCTCCTAAAATCTCAGGACCGGCTCTGATTAGTTATTCTGATTCGAAGAGATTCTAAGCTGATCTCTAGCCAAAACACTATAAACCTAAACCTAATCACGAACTCGAAGCTAGACGAAGATCAATTCGCGCTCTCCCTAATCAGAAACTTACACGAGCTTAAAAGAGAGATACCTAACCTTACGGCAATTGCAATCAAAAATCGACGAGTTCTGAGTATTCAGAAACACAGCGACCGCGACGACAGCTACAGCTCCGATCAGCAAAATCAATCGCTTCGGGGATCGTTTCTCCTTTGCGTTCACGTTTCCGACGTCCGTGTCCGCCATTATACTATCACTAGGAGGAGTGAATCTACGCGGTGAGAGAGTAAGTCTCTGTTAGTGAGTGTTAGGTTTTGGTGCGAGAGAAAAGTATGATACAGGCGACGTTGAGAAGTCTCCGGCGTATAAAAGCTGAGAGAATGTGGTGGTGGGCGTTTCTCATTCGAACGACGGTTTAATAAAACCGCAACTATCAGAAAACCAACGGCGATCGCAAAAGGTAGCCAGATCTAACGGCTAGGGTGCCTAATAATCCTATTAATTTTAACAAATTTATAAATTTCATAAAAAATCATGTTGTATTAATGATTTAAATTTTTTGAAGTGTGTGATGATATCTAATTTTAGAATACTTGAAATAATTTGATTTTTAGTGAATTTTGGGTTGATTATGAAATTTATTGTGATTTTAATTAAAACATTTTAGAATTCTATCTAAAACAATAATATTTTTCATAGCAAATTAAGAAAATTTGCTAAAACACATTCAAATCATAACAAATTCTCTTGAACTTGTCATTTATAATATTTTTAATAGAATTGGATTTTAATATATCTTTTAAAATAGCAAATTAAATAATACTAGATTTTTATTACTGAACAACAATGAGAATCGTTGTTTTTATACATAGATGCGGAGTTACCAATTTGGTTTACATAGTCAATATAAGTTTGTAAATGTTTTTGCTGTTAAAAGAAAAGAAAAAAACAACAAAGACAGTTTATCAATTTATTACAAATTAATTCACTGAATGGTTTTTATATTGGAATCAAATCTGGTGTTATTCAATTTAACTTGATTTTGGAGTGAATTTTAATAGATTTGAAATGATGAATTTTCTTTGTTCTTACACTGGAAAATCTCTAGCAAAATATTGTACAAAGGACTATTCAACCAAAGCAAAAGAACAAACAGTCTTTTACAAGTTCTACAACTCAAAACTACATTAAAAAAAAAACATTTTTTTTCATCCCAGCTTCGGTTTCTTGGCCGTGTTGCCAGCAGAACCATCGCATGTCTTGTTTGGTTTATTAGAACAAGGTTGCACATGCCCGGACTCATCATCATTCCCCTTCATTATCTCCATGACTGACCTCGCCTTCACTTTAGTCTTACCCTGCTCCTTCCCTCCAGCTTCAACATCTTTCCTTGTGTTATTATTGTTATCACTACAAGGCAAAACCTCATCTGCTTTCTTACCTTTATCTCCAGGTTGTGAAATTTTAATCCCAGGAGAAGAAGCATAATAGTTGCGATCAAAGTTCCCCCATCTGAACATAGCGCTGAGTTTCTGCAGCTCCAACGCCTCCACAAGAACATTCAGCTCATCGATGGTGTACCTATACAGAAACCTCTTCTTCCCACTCGGACAAGCACATAGATTCCTCACGTGGCTCAGACACGAGAAACGTTCATCGGAACATGAACACTGGACAGCGGAGAAATGCAGATCCACGAAACAAAAACAGCATTCCCTCTTGCTCACGTCATCAAAACTCTTGTCCATTCTCTGAGACTTTAGTGAACTAGCAAGGAACTGTCTTCTACTCCTCTCTTGCTTCACCCTTGACTACATAAAACAAAAGCAAAGAGGTAGTGAGCAAGCTCCTCACAGCTACCAAAGAAGAGGTAGTGAGCATATATACATACCTTAACAATGCTGGTAAACAAACCCTCCTTGCCACAAGCGTTAAGCCATCTCATATTATCTGCTGTTTTCTTCTTGGATAGAGAGTACTCCTTAAGGTGTTTGACAGCTTCCCGTGCAGCTCCTAGTAATATCTTATCATACGATATTAATGATTTCTTCTTCTTCTCTTGATTCTGATGAACAGCAACATCCCCATGGGGTAACCAATCAATGGGAGCAAAGTTTGCTTTCTCCAAACAGTTGAAGCCACAGTTTACTGCAGAGTAGCATGACCCTGGAAACAAGATAACATACTGGCCAGGGTTCTGAACACACCGGGTCACTGGTATACCCTCCATGTTAAGTGCATATGGAGACATTATCATCACCTGCCAAATGAATTAGAAGACAAAAAAGTTATGATAAGTCTTGCTTCTGAGTTTTGAAAGAGTAATGTGTATTGATGTTTAATGTGGTTTTAAGTACTTACAGGTTCACGGCTCATCTTTGACTGTAGTTCTCCTGACATCTCAGGGAATAAGTTCATCAGCTTAGAACGATGACACCCTGCTACAGAGTACCACACTCTAGGAGCTCCCACATGCAAATAGCAGAGCGAGTAGAGTCTGTCCTTCTCAGATTTCTGCACAGCAACAAATATGAGATTAAACAAGCAAATTACATTGCAAGAACTTCAATTGATATAAACTATAAAACTTACCCACAACTGGGAAGACAGAAACATTCCTACACTTAGACGAGGAACACCAACTGATTCACAGTCTTCATACGATAGAAGAGAGCCAGGAAGCTTAGCTGTATTGTTCAGATTCCAACCTGATGTTTTGTACTTGCAAGACTCAGATGCTCCAGGTAAAGGAAACCCACTGCTAAACGTTCTGGTGTCTAGATCATTCCCATAAAGAACCTCAATTTCAACAAGTGGACTCTCAACAAGTTGTCTATACTCTTTTTCAACATCTGCAACGGTTGGCTCTTGTTTTAGCGATGGGGTTGAAGAACTCTTGGAACCCAAAACCTCATCCTCTACGCTAAAATGCCTCTTCTTATATGAATCTGCAAAGTTCTTAAAGGTCTCCAGAGTTTTCCTGGGACCGCGTTCTACTCTACAAAACTTGACGTTCTCCTCCGATGTATGATCCTCATCATCATTATCATCATCATCATCATCATCATCAGCCTCCTTTTTGATCGTTGTGTCATTAGCAGCATCAAAGAGCTGTACCTGAGTGTCGAATTTGGAAACCTCCCAAACCTCCTTCTCCTCGAGAAGACACGGAGGTTTCCACGAAGGAGGAGGAACCACACAACAGATTCCATAAGGCTCAGCTTTGTCACGCAAGGTAGCAATATACGAGAGTGTGTCACTGAACTCCTGACAATCCATTTAACATCATTGTTTACTAAAGACAACGTAAAAGCAGTTTAATCCCATTGTTTTTTTTTTTTTTCATAGCAGCAAAAGCAAAAACTAACCTCCTCGGTTGGGTTGAACACTGGAGCTTCCTCAAGGGTTACGTTCTTGGAGACTCTCTGTATCCGTCTTTCCCTTTCCTGTGAATAAGAATGCAAAAGACTCAACATACAATCTTGATACCTGCATTCTCATACGTCTATAAGCATAGTAAAACAAATCAAGCTCCAAAGTGTTATCCTAAATCATTAAGAGCAGGCACTAAAGTAACTAAAACCATAAGCGGCTAGAAGGGGTATGGAACTCTCATTGGCTTACCTAACATCTTATACATCAATTCATATGTCTACTAGTAGCCGTGACTTAGCACACATTCCATAGAACCTAACGTTTTTGACAGACAAAAGAGCAGAGAAGAGAAGAAAAACATATCTACAAATTACCCTATATGAAAGAAAGAGAGGAATGAGATATAGTTATGGGAACCTCAGGTTTGGTTGGCTTTAAGGTCTCCGAGGTGGGCTTTGTGTGATCATCATGGACTATCCACGGTCGGCTGCTAAGAGACAACTTGAAACTAGCATCATCCATACCGAATCCAGTTATCTGCTCTTGTACTTGTCCCGGCCTGGAACTTTCTCTGTCTTGGTGAACATTCCTCAGCACAAACGTTGTTTGAGACACAAAACCTGGAGGAGTTGACAACTTGTCCATATTCCCAGTTTTTGAATATGCGTGGTTACCTTCAATTCCCATTATTGTAACCTTTACAGCCACCAACCAAAGTATTATTTTTCCGGAAGAGGAAATAAAGCTGAAGCAACTGAGAAAAGAAAAGAAAAAAACTAATGTCAAAGTATGAACTGTGGCAGTGCCAATACTAAACATCAGAACGAGAATGGTTTCATAAAAATGCTCTTTCTTGGTTGGTTCTTGGAACCTTAAGCATACAAGAGCAAGCTACTATGCTGGACTAGATACCATCTAAGCTTTTTGAAACTGTAGAAGACGAATCGTTCTTGCTTAATCAAAAGATTATCAATTTTTTCAATCTTTACCCTTAAAATCGTTTTTGAATTCTCAAAATTAAACCTTTTTCGAAGAAATTCACATAAAGGAAGCTCCTTTTCAATCACAGGATACGCAAAAAAATCATTTGCAGAGCTTATTGAAACAAAACGCTTTCTCGAAGGAAGTATCGGATCTTTATTAGGATTCATTCAAAATCTAAGATTTTCAGACAAAGAAACGAGTAGAACACATACCTAGGCGAACTGAGATTCCTGAAACTTTCAGATATTACCGAAGCAAGTGCCTCTCGAGTCTGTTAATTGAGAATATATATATATGGGAATTCGGCCAAAAAAAACCTCAACTTTACACGAATTGCCAAAACAAACATGAACTTTGGGGCTGGCCAAAAAAAAAAACGACGTCAGTTTTACACGATTTGAAATTAAAAATATATAAACCCTGGATTTGAACCCAGATTGGTTGGTTAAATTGGAAGGCATTTTACCACTGGACTACTGGCACTTTCAATGTACTTACTAACATGTTTATTTTTATTTGGTGCATATTAAATATAAAAAATTTTCTAAAAAAACTTAATAAGATCTTTAAAATTCCAAAAAATTAAAAAATAAAGAAGATTTTTATAAAATTAATTTAGAAATTAAAATTAAAAATAAGATTTTATTTTTCTTTTTAAAAAATAAAAACTCTTCCAAAATTTTCTAAAAACTTAAAAAGATCTTTAAAATTCCAAAAAATTGAAAAAATAAAGAAATTTTTTATAAAATTAATTTTGAAATTAAAATAGAAAATAAAATTTTATTTTTTCTTTTCAAAAAAATAAAAAATCTTCCAAAATTTTCAATTTTTTTAATACATTTGCTAAAAGTTGAAATTAATTATACACACATAAAAAGTTGATAATTCTAACTTTAATTTTTTGCATTTTATTATAGTTTTTAAAAATTTGGATTTTTTTTTAAAAAATGAAAATTTTGGAATTTTTTTGATTTTTTAAAGAAAAACAAATATTTAATTTTAATTCAAAATTAATTTTATGAAGTTTTTGGAAGATTTTTTTATTTTTTTAAAGGAAAATAATTTTTTATGTTTTTTAAAGAAAAATAAAAATTTATTTTCAATTTTAATTTCAAAATTTATGTTATAAAAAATTTCCTTAATTTTTTCAATTTTTTGGAATTTAAAGTTCGTTTTAATTTTTTAGAAAGAAAAATAAAATCTTATTTTAAATTCTAAATTAATTTTATAAAAATCTTCTTTATTTTTTAATTTTTTGGAATTTTAAAGATCTTATTAAGTTTTTAGAGAATTTTTTATATTTAATATGTACCAAATAAAAGTAAACATGTTAGTAACTACATTGAAAGTGCCTGTAGCCCAGTGGTAAAATACCTTCCCATTTGACCAACCAACCTGGGTTCAAATCCAGGGGTTTACATATTTTTAATTTCAAATCGTGTAAAACGACATCGTTTCATCTCATTTGAAAACGACGTCGTTTTACTTAACGTCAACAATAAACGACGTCAAATATTTCTGTTAAATTTGTTGACGGCGTGCTAAATTGGCAAGTCAGCGAAAACATTGTTAATTAATTTTAAAGTCAATGAAAGTTTGGTGTTTTTTTGGCCAGCCCCAAAGTTCATGTTTGTTTTAGCAATTCGTGTAAAGTTGAGGTTTTTTTTGGCCGAATTCTCATATATATATTAATATTATAAATTAATTTCCATTAGAAAATTAAATGAAATTCATGTTTCTATAGATAATTGGCATTCAATTCCTGATATTAATCTATTTATTCTCTAATTGTTAACTACGCAACATAATTCCCTAAATGTGTATATTCACTTAACAAAGTTAGACGTTTTAAAATATTTCATATTAACATGTTTATTTCTAATTATTGACGACGCAATATAAAGCTAAATGTATATTTACTTAACAAAATTAGGCATAAAAGAAATTTACATTAAACACTAATTTGTCTATCTTTTACTTTCTTTTAACATGTTTAATTATTTTATAATCGTTGAATACACTCTACAACTTTTTAAAATGTTTATTGACTTTAAAGACCTTTAAAAAACAACACTAAACACTAAAACTCCGACTGGTGACTATTCTGAAAACAAGAAAAACGATTACGAAAGAAACGTAAAAGAATATAATTGTAGAAATGGTTGTTTCATCCCATATTTGACAAGAAATAATTTTGTTTTCATTTCTCTAAAAAAAAGAAATAATAGAAAATGAAATTGAAAAATTATTTCTTATGAATGGTGATTTTTTTATGAATATAAAAGAATGCAGTGTAAATTTTTTTTTATGAATGTTAGATTTTCTTTCTCTCAAATTCTTAATTATTTATTCCCTAATTATTGATTCCGCCACATAATTCTCTAAATATGGTAAAATCAGATATCTAGAAAATCTACACTAAACTCTAACAAAAAAAAGAAAAATCTACACTAAACACTAGTGAATATCTTTAGTCTAATTTTGGTTTTTTATCTTTTTGTCGTATATTGTCCCAAATTAGATGTCGAAACGTCTCTAACTCTCACGATTATTCAAATTTTAGCAAAAAAAAAAAAACTCTCACGATTATATGTATTTTTTAAAAAAATTTATCGCAAGCTAGGTTATTACAGTAAAGCCTAGCTTCATGTCTTTGTGAGCTTACTTCTTCCTTGGGTTGAAGAGCTTAAATGTCAATTGTTGTTCCTCTGTTCAACCGGTTTTACTATCTATCAATTTCACATTCGTAGTTATATAAATCAAAAAAATTCAACAAAACCAAAAATATTATTTACTCAGAGATTTGACCTGAAATCGATACATGAACATTTTGATTTCAATAGCATTAGAACATCAACATATCACACGAAGAAGAACTTAAGTTGCCAAAAAAACAAGAACAAAAAAAAAAGGACATATTTCAACTACACCATTTCGACAGTTCTACTATCGTTGTTGTTCTGCTCATTGCTTTCATTTTCACCAGACATTTCTTCAAGTGATTTACCTTTAGATTCAGGCACCAAGAAAGTGAAGAGAATACCCAAGAAGTTAATCACACCTAACACGAGAAGCGAGTTCCTGACCCCAATCCCTGGAGGGTATCCTGCGTCTGTCTTGTTCTTGTCAGGGCTTTGAGCCAAGTACAAGAATCCAAACGCACCAACCATCGCACCAAGCTTTCCTGATGCGGCAGAGATACCATGACATGTTGATCTGAACCTAGCTGGGAAGATTTCTGCCGGCACGACGAATGTTGTAGCATTGGGTCCAAAGTTAGCAAAAAAGAATGTTAAGGAGTACATGATAACGAATCCAATGCGGTTGTCCTTGTGAGTCCAGTGGTTGTACGGAATAGCCAAAGCGAACATAAAGACCGTCATGAAAAAGAATCCCATCAGCTGAATGGCGAATCTTCCAATGACGTCAATGAACACAACTGTGAACCAGTAACCAGGAACCGTGCTACACAAGGCGATGAGGGTTTGCGCACGCGCGATCTTGAAAACTTCTTGAACCGCGTTCATGGTTTGAGCCGGAGGGATCCACCCGATCGCGCTGAAAATATCCTTCTGGAAAAGGTTTTGACTGTAGAATGCGATGTCGAGAAGGAACCATGTTGATGTAGTACCTAGCAAATGAAGTCCATGGCGTTTCATGAATTGCTTGGAAAACAAGGAAAAAGATTTGGACTTATCCGTTGAAATCTCTTCCAAAATCTGTTCCGGCTCTATCTCCACTTGCAGAACCCTAGACATGTCTGAAGCAGCTTGCTGTGCGTTTTTAGCAACCAAAGCTGTGTATCTCGCGGTTTCCGGCATCTTGGACCTTGAGTAATACGTCATCGACGCAGGGATAGCACCAAACATGAGGATTATACGCCATACAAAATCTGCTTGAGGTACCGTGGATCTCAAGGCATCATCCGCATAGGCCGGCGCTGGGAACTTAGCATCAAATATAGAGGAAATGATAATAGCAAAGATGCCACCAGCCATGATCCCAAACCCTTGCATTGCGAAAACAGCTGAGATAAACGCTCCACGTGTCTTCTTGTTAGCGTATTCAGACATGATTGTTGCGGATAAAGGATAGTCACCACCAATCCCAAACCCTAGCCAAAACCTAAAGAAACATAGCGTGGCCATCACGGTTTTTGGCTTGTCTCCAAAAGAGAGACCAGAGGCTATGGAGCAAAGAACCATGATCATCAACGTCATGCCATACACTTTCTTCCTCCCCAGCTTGTCACCAAGCCACCCGAAAAATAGCTGACCGGCAAGGGTCCCACAGAAGGCAACACCGTTGGTGGCAGCAGCAACATTGGGAGGGAGAGTCCCTGGCTTATGGGAGCCTTCTTCGTGGTAGTAAATGCGGCCGAGTAGCTTTGTGACAAGAGAGATGCAGAAGAGATCGTATGCATCGGTGAAGAATCCCATTCCAGCAATTACAATCGCAGTAAAATGGTACCATTGCGTCTTGGCTACGTCAAGTGCATTCAAAACTTGTAATTGATTATCTGCCATTCTTCTTCACTTCTGTAATTTCATCAAAAAAAATCAACATCAGTAATTTTTAGTACCATACTAAAGCTCGAACATCTAAATAATGGACTGATCGTATATTTTCAAATATTACTTAAAAGTTTCATTAACTTAAAGCCAATTCAAAAATAAAAAAATAAAAAATAAAAATAAAAAATAAAAAAAAACTAAAGCCAATTCCATTGTTCTTATAAAGATTTGTTAAGCAATTATACAGATATGAAAATAGTTGTGTAATTCATAAGTTATATGCTCTACATTTTTCGGGAAAAAATGATATGGCTCTTTACCTCCACGTAACCAAATCTTAAAAAGTAAACGATGCTGTGGTAGGTCTGTCTATACATGTATATGAATTAAGGCCTAATTTACCATGAATTAATCCAAAACAAAACAAAAATTTCTAGAAGGGGAGAGGTAAGATCCAACTAAAACTCTACAAGAGAACTTATCGTAATAATGATCCAAGAAAGCGGAAAACACAGCTTGATTAAAAGAGCAATAGTATAATCAAATCAGATTGACTAACATTATTTTTCTTTTTGTGCAACGACTAACATTATTTTTCATCCTTAGAAAAAGTATGGATTGTCAAATTATACATAAACATCCACAAACATTAATGAAAACAAAAAGACTTACATTAATATACAATCTTCTTCTACGTGTGAAATGATCTGATCTCTGGGAAAAATGTAGAGATGGAGGCAACGAAAGTGAAATGGGCGTTGAAGCTACTGATCGATGAACAAGGATATATAGTGCAACCGTTTTGAAACGGCCATTTATAAGCGAGTCTATATGAGATATTCAATTAGGACAGGCTGCTTCTGTTTTGCTGTAGAGATTATATATTATCATCGAAAACATAGCTGGTCCAATATTATAACACGTTCTTGGTGTTTTTCTCGTAGTTGACCATGATTTGTTTTCTGATACGGGGAGTTTAATGCTCGGAAAACGCAATGGGAACTTCACTATTTAATACAATCACCAGATACCTACTACCTGCCATGCGGTTTAGGTAGATATAGGTTTCAAATCCTAATAAAGTAAGTAATCTGTCGTACACTTTTAAAACAAAACAATAATTATAATACGTGAATTCAATTAGGAGTGTGTTCAAACTTTGATTACTAATTAAAAAATCTTATGTTTGACAAATATGTTATCATCATTTGATTGGAAATAGAAAAATATCGTAAAAATTACTAATACGTTATTTTATGAAATTTTAGTAATAATTTGTATTAAAATAAATTTAACGACGTGAACAAAAGAATATAGAAGAAGAAAATTGAGACAATAAACAGTTATTCTTTTGACAACTTATTCCCAAAAGTTTACTCATGCCATTATATTTTTAATTTAGTAATATTAGATATGTATCTAACTTTGTTTTAGTAAAAAAAACAGAAAATGCAGGATGAATATATCTACAGAAATAAAGTTCAAAAAAAAAATATCTACATAAATAGCCTACAATGTCAATGTTTTTTTTTTTTTTGAAACTGAATGTCAATGGTTTTTAATAGGATAGATTTATCATTTCTACTGTGTATATATCTTTCGCTAGAAAATCATTCACTGAGTCCAAAAGATTACAACATAGAAGAGAGACTGCGTACTGAACCAAAAAGAGATTACAATGATCTTTCCCAAACCTAACATAAAAGAGTTTTGCTAAATATTTTCAAGAGGAATTTTCACATAACAAACCATGAAAACGGGAAATGAATATCTATTGTAAAGTGATAGTATGGCTTATGACTTCCAACTTGAAATTCCATGTAACATAATTATATATATATTAATATAAGAAATTGTTGTTTTCTAGTTTAGTTGATCTCACGATTTCAAACCATAGAGTATGTTGACTGTTGCCAAACCTGTAAAAGATTAACAGGCATATTTGAAGCCAATATTAGTAAATTACATGAAAATAAATAATAGGTGATGGTAAAGTTGTATATGTCTACTTATCTTAAAAGGAGGTATAGAGCATAAAGGAAATCTTATTATGTAATAAGTTAGTTTACCTTTATGCTCAAGGCTAGGTTTCTCTAGAACCTACCTAACGGCATGTATATACTCTTGTACATTGTTCAATGTCAAACATTTTTAAATGGATGGAAAATAACTGAAGTGATGATGATAAAAGACTAAAAGTCAACTTCACTTTTCTACCAGTCCACCTAATTTTAAACAGATATTATATATGTTTCCCTAAGAACATCTCCAATGGTGTTACCCACCATTGAAATCCTTAACAATTTAATAGTATTTTTTGTTTGTTTTTTTTTTAAATAGTTAAGAACTCTAATCCTAATTGTATGTCCAATGATGTTATCTATTATAGAATCCTTAGTTTTTTTTTAATTGAATCTTAGAAATTAAAAATTATGAAATTTGCAAAATATTTAAATTTAAAATTCATTTATTGAAAAAAATAAATGTAAACATACAATAATTATTCATCTTCATCATTACCAAGCTTGTTCCAAATATTTTCGATTCAATCATATTTCAATTGTTAACCATGTGTAACTCATAAATCATAGGTTTGTAACAATGAAGAAGAACACTTCCTTTAAAATCGATACACAAACATTTTGATTTCAATAGCGTATATCAAACGAAGAACAACTTAAGTTGATAGAAACAAAAAGACATATTAAAATCAAACTACACAATTGGGACCGTTCTACTATCACTTGTTGTGTTCTCATTTTCTTCATTTTCACCGGACATTTCCTCGAGCGACTTCCCTTTCGATTCAGGCACCAAGAAAGTGAAGAGGATGCCCAAGAAGTTAACAATACCTAACACGAGAAGCGAGTTCCTGACTCCAATACCTGGAGGGTATCCTGCGTCTGTCTTGTTCTTGTCAGGGCTTTGAGCCAAGTACAAGAACCCAAACGCACCAACCATCGCACCTAGTTTACCTGATGCTGCAGAGATACCATGGCAGGTAGATCTGAACCTGGCTGGGAAGATCTCCGCCGGTACAACGAAGGTTGTAGCATTGGGTCCAAAGTTAGCAAAAAAGAATGTCAAAGAGTACATGATAACGAATCCAATTCGGTTCTCCTTGTGAGTCCAGTGGTTGTACGGAATAGCCAACGCAAACATAAACACGGTCATGAAGAAGAATCCCATCATCTGAATCGCAAACCGTCCAATGACGTCTATAAAAGCAACTGTGAACCAGTAACCAGGTACCGTGCTACACAAGGCAATGAGAGTCTGCGCGCGTGCAATCTTGAAAACTTCTTGAATTGCGTTCATGGTTTGAGCCGGAGGTATCCACCCGATTGCGCTGAAAATATCTTTTTGGAATAGGTTTTGACTGTAGAAAGCGATGTCGAGAAGGAACCATGTTGATGTAGTTCCTAGCAAATGAAGTCCATGGCGTTTCATAAATTCCTTGGAAAACAAGGAAAAGGCTTTGGACTTATTACTTGAGATCTCTTCCACTTTCTCCTGTTCTGCCTCTATCTCCACTTGCAGAACCCTAGACATGTCTGAAGCAGCCAGCTTTGCGTCCTTAGCAACCAAAGCTGTGTATCTTGCGGTTTCAGGCATCTTGGACCTTGAGTAATACGTCATGGCCGCAGGGATAGCACCAACCATCAAGATTATACGCCATACAAGATCTGCTTGAGGTACCGTGGATCTCAAGGCATCTTCCGCATAGGCCGGGGCTGGGAACTTAGCTTCAAAAGCAGAGGAGATAATTATAGCAAAGATGCCACCAGCCATGATCCCAAACCCTTGCATAGCGAAAACGGCAGAAACAAACGCGCCACGAGTTTTTTTGTTAGCGTATTCAGACATGATTGTTGCGGACAAAGGATAGTCACCACCAATCCCAAACCCTAGCCAAAACCTAAAGAAACATAGCGTGGCCATCACGGCTTTTGGCTCGTGTCCGAAAGAGAGACCAGAAGCTACGGAGCAAAGGACCATAACCATCAATGTCATTCCATAAACTTTCTTCCTCCCGAGCTTATCTCCAAGCCACCCGAAAAAGAGTTGACCGGCTAGGGTTCCACAGAAGGCGACGCCGTTCACGGCAGCAGCAACATTGGGAGGGAGAGTCCCTGGCTTTGCGGAGCCTGGGACGTGGTAGTAAATGCGGCCAAGGAGCTTGGTGACAAGAGAGATGCAGAAGAGATCGTAAGCGTCGGTGAAGAATCCCATTCCGGCGATTATGATGGCTGTAAAATGGTACCATTGCGTCTTCGCTACATCGAGTGCATTCAACACTTTTAACTGATCCCCTGCCATTCTTGTTCACCTCTGTAATTTCATCAAGAACTCAATATTAGCAAATTTTAGTAGTATGAATCATATAAGAACGGCTGCTCGTAGATTTTCAAATAATAGTAAAAACTATCTCTTGGAACTAAGAAAGAGTTCGTTACAAACATTAAAGCACTTGGCCAACTTGGAATTAAGTTAGGCAATTTTAAAAGCAAAAGAATTAAATATTTAAACCCCACTTGAAATTTAATGTTATACTATAGTATATGAGTTTTATTTCTCATTTCTCATTTCTCATTTCGTTTATCTCATAATCATAAGCCAAAAAGTATGTTGACCTAAGATTAGAAAGAAAAAAAAAAGTAAGGTATGTTAATCAAGCCTGAAGTAAGGTGGTAACTGGCGATTCTAAAGCCATTAGTAAACTACATAGTCTACATGTAAAATAACTTAATTATAAGCATTCACATAATATAAAAGAAAATGAAGGGATGACAAATGTCAAGTGTTTTATTTATTATTAAACCGTATTATGCAGAAATGAAAGTAACTAAGTATGTAACTTGTTTTCAAAAAATTGATTCCAAGATTTTCGACTTTTCCAAAATAAATTAATAATTGATTATATTATTTTGGTTTCTTCACTCGTACGTAACAAATCTTTTAAAGTAAACGAGGAAATGGGAGGTCTATATATTTATATGAATTTTCAACGATTACTATATTATCTTTACTCTATATTCACCCACGAAGGTTGACTTGTGACATTTGAATCTGAACACGATACCAAAATTTCTCACGAGTAAGAGAGCAAGTTGTTTTGTCTTAATTGCGGATACACTTACTCCTCAAATTAAATACGGAGTATAGTTTTTCCTCTTATTGAAGACATTATATTTTTATTTTCTTTTTATTAGAGTAACATAATTTTCGTTATTTATGTGCTTGTAAATCATTTGATTCATGCACTTATAAAAAATGTCTATATTAAGGCAGAGATAAGATCAAACAAATACGTTTTCAAGAAAACGAATCCTAATTAATGATCCAGAAAATTGGAAAACATAATTTGAATTTTTTTTTAAAGCAACAATAAGAGAATCACAAACAAATGAAGCTCAGATTGATCCAAAATCACTACTGACAAATACCTAACCGAGATAGAAGAGGCAGAATGGACAAAATAACATCATTCAGCAACCGTACAATTGCCAAATTATATATAAACATCCGAAAACATAATGAAAAGAAAAACGTACATGAATATACAACAGTCTTCTTGTTATGTGTGTGGGATATGATATGATCAAGTGTTTAAGTATATGTCAGAAGAGTGCAGAGAGAAAGGTCCTCTAGTTTCCTCTATTTCTGGGGAAAATGAAGAGAGATGGAAGGAGAGGAAGTGAAATGAGCGTTGAAGCTGTTGATGAACAAGGACAAAGTGCAAGCGTTTTGAAACGACCATTTATAAGCGACTCTATAAGAGATATTCCATTTTATGTTTCGGTATATTCTCCCTCTAGCGACGCCGTTTTCTATCTTCAATATTTTTTCTCTCTTTTTATTACAACTTTTATTTCGCTGTAATTATTCTTTTATTATCTAAAAACAGCTGTTTTACACTTTTACTATAATAGTAAGTTCTTGTTTTGTACTTGTAATTGACCATGAACTGTACTTAGATACGGAGGTTTTGATGTATTTTTATAATATTAAATTGGGATCTTCACCATTAAGTACAATCACTAGATACCTATTCCCTGGCATGCTATTTAGGCAGATATAAGATTTAAATCATAATAGAGTCAAAATAGGGGTTAAAAAATTCTAACAAAATGAATTCAGTTAGCATTTAGCAGTGTGGTCAGACTTTGGTTACTTATAAAAAACTACACTATGTTTGCCTAATTCGAGACAATCATTTAATTTTAAAATATTAGAATTTGATGACACACTATCTTATAAAGTTGTAATAATAACTTTTAATTTGAATAAAAATAAACTTAGGGACGTGAACAAAAGTATTTAGACGAAGAAATCAACATTGATACAACAAGCAGTTATTTTACGGCAAAAAGTTATTTTAACAATTTTTTTAAAAAAATTAGTGATTTTTGATATGTACAAAACTTTTTTAAAGTGAAAGAAGAGTAACTGCATGATATCTATATCTACAGAGTACATACTACAATGTCAACTGTACTTATTTGGGTATGGCCAGGCCGTATGGGAATAACACCTATTGTAAGGCTCATCACTTGTGGAATGGTATGTTTCGTATCTGACAAGTAAGAGACTTTAATGCATTTCCAGAAATACAAGTGTATCTTGCTTTGTTTTAGCCCAGCAAGCTACCTTCTTTCTCTTCCGTGACCCAACAAGTTTTTTTTTCATGGCATCTTAATTTCCATCTATTATTATTATGTAGTAATATTTTATACAATAATGACCCTCGTTTTTAATGATTTATAAAATAATTCAATGGTGTTAAAAAAAAATACAATAATACTACTCCCTCCGTTCCCTAAAATTACATATTATAGAGAAAAATCTTGTTTCAAAAAAATCTATTTTTTATATTTTCAATACATATTTTATTAATTAATTGCAAACTTCAAAAAACTTAATTGCACTAGTTGAATTTTTATTGGTTTAAAATTATGAAAAAGATAAACACAAAAAAATATATAAATTTAATATATTTTATTAAAATGTGTGAAAAATCTAGAATATGTAATTTTAAGGAACATAGAGAGTATTTAGTAATGCTCTATAGTCTATATACATGTCTTTCACGTGAAATAATTTCGTGATGGAGTTATACAAACACAATTTCTTTTCATTTGGCGAAAACATTATGAAATCAAACATTATGAAATCTACACCAGTTGATTTCATAATCTATTTTATTAAAGAAGACCCAAAACTGAAATGTTTGATCCATAAAAATGCTGGTTTATGGTACACTAAAAACATATTGGAATAATAATGCATATCTATCTGCTGCTAAACCGTTTCGATTACATAGCAAAACGCATAAAATGGTAAACAAATTTACAACTAATATAGTACGTATGCTACGTTGAAAAAATCACATAAGCACATGAAATTAGCTACAGACTTACGAGCTACATATTTCCAAGCTTCTACAGATGGAAAATTGTCAACCTGATTGCTCAACTATCATTCAATTTTCATGACATTTCAAGATGTTATTCCTTCAATTCATGATGACTTTTGTTGTAAAAACACAAGATTTCAAGGCCTTACGTTCTTCGCATGGTGCAAAAACGATATTTATTTTTAGATGATATGATGGATTATGGGTTCCTGTGTTCGACCGATGATTACGATCCCAAAGCGATTTTTTTTAGAATAGTAAAAATGTTTTGATTTCCTCGTTTTTTTTTTTTTTTTTCCGCCAAATGGTGTTTTTTATTGAATAAAACCGGCCCAAGGCCCAAATAAATAAACAAAAGGCTAGAAGCCCAACGCATACGGGCTACAATGAAAACACTTAAAACGGACCCGCGGCCCACACAACTCAGACCCGAACGACGCCGGCTGGAGAAAGCGCATCAAGGAAGCAGGTTGCAGAACACGTGGAAGCATCTACACCCTCGGATCGACACGCGTCGCAAACTGCCTCAACCTGATCTTCTCCGTCTCGAAACGCCTCCAGAGTCACCACACCAAACCTTGGTTACGCCGGATCTCGAAACCCGCATCAAACCGCCTTCATCTCCGGTGATCCTCCATCGAAAGCTTAATCGGACATACCGCGCTTTCCTCAGGACCACCCACTCTTCTCTCGAAAGTAAATCACGACCTCACTAACCTCTCTTGTCGGCGATGAACCACGGAGAGGTTTATCTTCTTCAAAGATCTCATCCGATGTATCTCCTGTCTCCCCGAGCCGACAAGAACAAAAACCAAACCAACCTTTCACCTCTAAACACCCAATGTTCCTACGGGTTTTAGCCGGCAGCATAGAGCTACAGTAGCCTCTACCCTCCGGGAACTATACGGCGAAGGCAGAGCTATGTAAGCCTCCCCTTCCCGAAAAACTGAACCGGCGGCGGCGGAGCAAAGAAAAGCCTCCACCTCCCGGAGAAAAACCGACGACGACGGAGCTGTGAGAGTCTCCTCCTCCCGGAATCGCACCTTGATCTTAAACGAGCCGTCTCTCCACCGCAGAACCCTTTCCCACCGTCGCGTCTTAACTCCAAAACAGACAAACCGCCATGCACCATGGATTAGATCGCAGCCAGAGCTCAGACAAGGCGAGGATGGATGGGATACGAAGGAGAGATACTAGGGATGCTTTAAAACTGACGGACTCCGGTTCCGGCGACGGCACGCGCACGCACGCACCGGCCGTACGCCGGAACCAACTAGATCTGCTTTCTCTCTCTAGATCTCTCTCTCTCTGTGTCTGTTTTGATTTCCTCGTTACTTTTTTTTTTTTTTGCTAAGAATGTTAATATATCATAAAGATAGAGATTGTTTCTTACAAAAGATACTAATCTATACAACACAACGCCCTGGCAAAAAAGAAAGTAAAAACAGGGTAGTTGGTAGGGTAACATCATATTGGAGTCCAAAGGAGTCCCATAAAAGAACAGAGGCGGAAAGCCATAGGATTACAGCAGCCAAGACGACATGAGGTTTATGAATTTCTTCCGCTTCCTCAGAACATTGATGGCGTTGATGACCTGTCTGTTGATATCCTTAAACACAACCAGAGGAGGAGTGATAGCTTGATTATGGAGCATGTTGTTTCTCTGTCGCCAAACAGAGTAAACCAGCGATTGGGTCACCATCATTTTAAGCACAGTAGGAACTGAAGGAGCCGGTGCACGAGCCCATTGCATAAGGTCCGACCAAGAGGTAAACCGTGGCACTCGACAGCGAATCCTTAGCTGGATCTCAGACCAGACAGTCATCGCATAGGAGCAAGTTAACATAAGATGGTCTCTTGATTCAGGGGCATTAGAGCAGATACAACAGCTCAAGGGCACCTGCATACCCCAGGTGGAGAGCCTGTCACGTGTTGGTAGCCTGTTAAGGTTCGTTACCCACATGTGAAAAGCGTGCTTTGGGATGGCTCCACTGTACCATATCTGTTTTGCGCTTTGCTGGATAGTACCCCTTGGTCTTAACACTTCCCAAGTTTTAGAGGAGGAGTAAGAGATGCTGGTGTGACCATTAGTTTGCCATCTGTAGATGTCAGGACCTTTGTCCAGCGAAGGAAGAGAGGTTGCTGAGAGGAAAGCATGGAGCGAAACCTCTTCTTCAGACCTTGGGTTAGGCAGTCTCCAGGCTGTGGGAGAGCAAGCGGCTGCGACTGGTGCATCTATCCTGATCCTCAGCCTACGGGTGCCATCACGCCCAAATACATCAATTAGGGGGCCCATTGAGGTCCAATTGTCGAACCAAAAACTAGTGGTAAGGCCATTGTTAACTTCGCTGAACAGAAAACCAACTGCAAGGTCCCGGAGTCTGAGCAAACCTCTCCAGTTCCAAGACTGACTTTGGGCTTCCTGCTGAGTCCAGAAGTGGTAAGGGGAGCTGTAATTGTGTGCTTTGTGCCACGCTACCCAAAGGGAATCACTACCAGAGAAAAGAAGCCAGATCAGGCGCAGGAGGAGGGTGATGTTCCAACGCTTGAAGCTTCTGAGGCCAAGCCCCCCTTCTTCCTTAGGCAGACAAACCGTTTTCCATGAGACTTTGGCGTGAGCTCGCCTATCAGTTGAGCCAGACCATAGAAATCTCGAGCATAGTGATTCAATTCTGTTTATGCAACCTTGAGGCAGAGAGAAGGTTGAGATCCAGAAATTAACCATTCCGGTGATTACCGTTTTTAGTAACAGAGAACGACCCGCAAACGAAAGTGACTTCGTGGCCCAAGCATTGAACTTTCCATTAAGCTTATCCAAGAGCGGTGAGTACTCGGAGATTTTCAGCTTGCGGTGCATAAGCGGGAGGCCCAAGTAGCGTATAGGCAGTGAGCCGACAGAGAAGCCGTAAGCTTCCACCGCCGTGGCCTCTTGAAGGCTCAGACCCGCATGAAAGAGCTCGGTTTTGTCTCTGTTCATATGCAAGCCGGACCATCCAGCAAAATCGTCAAGGGTCTCTGTAATACCATGGAGAGACGAACCGCTACCATCAAAGAATATCATCACGTCATCTGCAAACATAAGATGAGTGATATCCAGTTCTTCGGTATGAGGATGGTAGCGGATATATCCAGAGCTGAATCTAGAACGGAGCAGGCCAGAGAAAGCTTCCATTGCTAGGACAAAGAGATATGGCGAGAGGGGATCCCCTTGCCGCAGACCTTGAGTACTAGAGAAGAAGCCTCCTGTGTGTCCGTTCACTGTCACAGAGAAGGAGGCCGAGGTAATGCATGTGGAGATCCAATCAACGAACACGTCAGGCAGATTTATGGCTTTTAGGG
The DNA here is from genome assembly GCF_020379485.1 of Brassica napus. NCBI lineage: Eukaryota > Viridiplantae > Streptophyta > Magnoliopsida > Brassicales > Brassicaceae > Brassica > Brassica napus. The sequence goes on from NC_063438.1 coordinate 3,786,786, forward strand.
CCGCAATCACAAAGTCCCATCTGATGGAATCGAATGCCTTGCGCAAGTCTACCTTTAGCATGCCGCTTGGCTCCACGTTGTTAGTATTATACCCATGGACAATCTCGGTGGCCAGCAAGACATTCTCCGAGAGAAGACGGCCCGGGATGAAAGCAGATTGGGAGAGTCCTACTGCCATCCCGATAATTCCTCTCAGCCTGTCAGAGAGAAGCTTTGATATCACTTTGTAGATAGTATTCAAGCACGAGATAGGCCGAAAATCCGTTGTCTTTGACGCATTAAGAACTTTGGGGATGAGAACCAGATTCGTTGCGTTGATTTGCTTCAGCAAGGATCCAGACGAGAAGAACTCCGCCACTGCAGCAGTGACTTACTTATAAATTATTAGTAATATTTTAGAAACTTGGTTTCAAAAAACTGTTTATAAATTATTGTATTCTTTTATTTTCTTCCTGCCTAGACGTTAGCAAGTAGTACCAACAAACAAAATATATTAAAATTGATGGCTTGACTCTATCCATATCAGAGTTGACTAATTAAATGTTGATGTCTTTGGTATGACATATTACGTCGATGTGTTGAAATGTTATTGCTTGTAAAGGTGACTTCTCTGTCCATAATTCCATCGTTCACATTGGACGGATCCTTTTTCTAGTTACGGAAGGTCTAATCAATTAATCACACTATTATTATGTAAATTATATGTCTGTTAGATGAAGCATTTAATCCTCTGCATCCACACATGGAGACCACTAATAGCAAGCGAAAACGAATAATGATGTTAGATGAAGCGTTTAATCCTCTGCATCCACACATGGAGACCATTAATAGCAAGAGAAAACGAATACAATCCTAGTACCCTTCACATCATGAGATTATAACCAGTTTTTTGGAGTTGATTTTGAAACGTTTAGACTTTATTAAAGTATATGAGTACAAATTAGAGCATCCCCCTAAGAGGAAAAGCTTGATAAATAGATTGTGAGGACCACAAGAAGTTGTGGCTCCGGCGTTATCTTATCATTAATGTTTGATTCATGTAGAAAAATATATACAAGATATTTTGAATTTATGCCTAGTCCATCAATCTATGCTACTCCATTCATCCATATGTAAAATCCGAAAGGATTATTAAAATTTATTGACCATGTGTAACTCATAAATCTTAGGTTTGTAACAATCAATTCACCATTCAGATATTTAACTACTAATTCAGTAATTATTATTCGGCACTGGATTTCAGTAACTACCTCACTTGTTGCATTAATAAAAAAACAATGAAGAAGAACATTTCTTTTTAAAATCGATACACAAACATTTTGATTTCAATAGCGTTAGAACATCAAAATATCAAACATCAAAATATCAAAACATCAAAATATCAAACGAAGAACAACTTAAGTTGATAGAAACAAAAAGACTTATTAAATCAAACTACACAATGGGGACCGTTCTACTATCACTTGTTGTGTTCTCATTGTCTTCATTTTCACCGGACATTTCCTCGAGCGACTTCCCTTTAGATTCAGGCACCAAGAAAGTGAAGAGGATGCCCAAGAAGTTAACCACACCTAACACGAGAAGCGAGTTCCTGACTCCAATACCTGGAGGATATCCTGCGTCTGTCTTGTTCTTATCTGGACTTTGAGCCAAATACAAGAATCCAAACGCACCAACCATGGCACCTAACTTTCCTGATGCGGCAGAGATACCATGGCAGGTGGATCTAAACCTGGCTGGGAAGATCTCCGCCGGTACAACGAAGGTTGTAGCATTGGGTCCAAAGTTAGCAAAAAAGAACGTCAAAGAGTACATGATAACGAATCCAATTCGGTTCTCCTTGTGAGTCCAGTGGTTGTACGGAATAGCCAAAGCAAACATAAACACTGTCATGAAGAAGAATCCCATCATCTGAATCGCAAACCTTCCAATGACGTCTATAAAAGCAACTGTGAACCAGTAACCAGGTACCGTGCTACACAAGGCAATGAGAGTTTGCGCGCGTGCGATCTTGAAAACTTCTTGAATTGCGTTCATAGTTTGAGCCGGAGGTATCCACCCGATTGCGCTGAAAATATCTTTTTGGAATAGGTTTTGACTGTAGAAAGCGATGTCGAGAAGGAACCATGTTGATGTAGTTCCTAGCAAATGAAGTCCATGGCGTTTCATAAATTCCTTGGAAAACAAGGAAAAGGCTTTGGACTTATTACTTGAGATCTCTTCCACTTTCTCCTGTTCTGCCTCTATCTCCACTTGCAGAACCCTAGACATGTCTGAAGCAGCCAGCTTTGCGTCCTTAGCAACCAAAGCTGTGTATCTTGCGGTTTCAGGCATCTTGGACCTTGAGTAATACGTCATGGCCGCAGGGATAGCACCAACCATCAAGATTATACGCCATACTAAATCTGCTTGAGGAATCGTGGATCTCAAGGCATCTTCCGCATAGGCCGGGGCAGGGAACTTAGCTTCAAAAGCAGAGGAGATAATTATAGCAAAGATGCCACCAGCCATGATCCCAAACCCTTGCATAGCGAAAACGGCAGAAACAAACGCGCCACGAGTTTTTTTGTTAGCGTATTCAGACATGATTGTTGCGGACAAAGGATAGTCACCACCAATCCCAAACCCTAGCCAAAACCTAAAGAAACATAGCGTGGCCATCACGGCTTTTGGCTCGTGTCCGAAAGAGAGACCAGAGGCGACAGAGCAAAGGACCATGACCATCAACGTCATTCCATATACTTTCTTCCTCCCGAGCTTATCACCAAGCCACCCGAAAAAGAGCTGACCGGCTAGGGTTCCACAGAAGGCAACGCCGTTGACGGCAGCAGCAACATTGGGAGGGAGAGTCCCGGGCTTTGCGGAGCCTGGGACGTGGTAGTAAATGCGGCCAAGGAGCTTGGTGACAAGAGAGATGCAGAAGAGATCGTAAGCGTCGGTGAAGAATCCCATTCCGGCGATTATGATGGCTGTAAAATGGTACCATTGCGTCTTCGCTACATCGAGTGCATTCAACACTTTTAACTGATCCCCTGCCATTCTTGTTCACCTCTGTAATGTCATTAATAACTCAATATTAGCAACTTTGAGTAACAATGATTCATATAAGAAGATGAATTGATGATAAAAGTCGAGTAAAGAGTTTTTAGCGATTTTGTTAAGCCATATTACACACATAAAAATAATTATGTATTCAAATAATTGATTCCTAATTTTTCGACTAAAATTTTCCGAAAAAGTAATTAAAATAATTTCCTTTAGTTTTGGTTTCTTTAGGCCGACGTGACCAATTATTTAAAAGTAAACGAGGAAATGGGAGATCCATATATTTATTTGAATTTTCAACGATTACTATTCTGTCTTTAGTCTATAGTTACCCACAAAGGTTGACTTGTGACACGATACCAAGTTACCAACACTTGTGCGAGAGTAAGACAGCAAGTTGGTTTGTCTTAGTTGCGGACACACTTGGTCATCAAACTAAATATAGTATTCCCTCTTATTGAAGACACTTATTGAAGATATTATATTTTTCTTTTCTTTTTTTATTATAGTAACATGATTTTCGTTACTAATTTGTTTGTGAATAATTGGATCCATGCACTCAACAGACAGATGTCTTCTATTCAGGGAAAGATAAGATCAGACAAATACGTTTTCATGATGAATAATCCTAATTAATGATCCAAGAAAATTGGAGAACACAATTCGATATCGTCCTAACTCCTAACTAACATCATTTTGCATCCAGACAGTTACCAAATTATATATAAACATCCAAAAACACAAATGAAAAGAAAGACTTACATGAATATACAACAATCTTCTTTTTACGTGTGTTAGAACTAATCTGATCAAGTGTTTAAGGTATATGTCAGAAGAGTGCAGAGAGAAATGATCATTAATTTCTGGGGGGAAATGTAGAGAGAGAGAGAGAGAGAGAGGCAGAGGAAGTGAAATGAGCGTTAAAGCTATTGATAACAAGGACAAATTGTAAGCGTTTTGAAACGAGCTTTTATAAGCAACTCCAATGACATATTCCATTTTCTGTTTCGGTATATTCCCCTCCAACGACGCCGTTTTTGTTGTCTTTAATATGTTTCCTCTCTTTTTGTTACAACTTTTTATTTTACTTCGTTTAGGTATTATTAGGACAGGATGCTTCTGTTTTGCTGTAATTATTCTTTTTATTATCTAAAACAGCTATTTCACTATAATAAAAAGTTCTTGTTTTTGTACTTGTAGTTGACCATGAATTGTGTTTACATTTACGGAGCTTTTAAAATATTGGGACTTCACCATTCAATACAGTCACTAGATGCCTATTCCCTGGCATGTTATTGAGGCAGATATAAGTTTTAAATCCTGATATAGTCAAAATAGATGTAAAAACAAAATAAATATTTATAAAAAATGAATTCAATTAGCAGTGTGGTCAAACTTTGATTACTTATTAAAAAACTACACTATGTTGTCTAATTCGAGACAATCATTAATTAAAAATATTAAGAATTTCATGACACACTACCTTATAAATTTTTAATAATAACTAGAAAATTAAATAAGAATAAACTTAGGGACGTGAACAAGATAATTTAGAAGAAGAAATCAAGTTTGATGCAACAAGCAGATTTTCTTGACAATACAGCAAACACTTATTTTAATTTTGTTCAGTGATTTATTTTTTGAATTGAATGTTAAATTTAATTCAAAAGAAATTTTTTTTTTACATTATAGTGTTTCTTTTACCAAAAAACTATGTACTTAAGCTCTAACCCTTCCCCCATGATTACTCAACCAAACTCAAAGTATTTCTATCTTGTGTAAAACCTGAATTGCATCCCTTTCCTAAATTTATTATCTCCTTTCATCCGTATCAATGTGAGTTTGTTCCTCGTATTTTTGTCAAGAAGTTTTATCAATAGCGCTGCTGGAGCATTTGCCTCGCCATGTCTTCTTCTATTACGCTCTCTCCATATCATGTAGACGGCTGCTTGAAGCATATACTTGATGAGGAATAATTGCATCTTACATCTTGTAGAATCTCTCAAGAGCCTCAATATAGCTACCCATCTCACCGTGTATTGATCCTTTAAGATACCCTTCATTAGTACCTCCTATATCTGAGCAGAATAACTACATTCAAAGAACAAATGCTCAAGAGTTTCCAATGCTCATTGCACAGGACACACGTTTCATTTGTATTACTCTTCCAAATTCTTATCTTATCTCCTGTTGCTAGTCTTCCCTTCATTGCCATCCATAAGATAAACGAGTATCTTGGAGTTAAATACTTAAACCACACTGCATCAACCCAGTCACATAGTAGTTTTTTTCTCTCTAATAAACTCCCAAATTTCCTTAGTGATTTTTGATATGTAGGGACTTTTTTCAGGCGAATAATAACTGCATGATATGTATATCCAGAGACCTAGACTACAATGTCAATGGTATTTATTTATTTTATAGTGTAATTAATGGCCGTATGGGAATAACACCCTATTGTAGGGTGTGAGTAAGGCTCATGACTTGTGGAATGGTCAGTAAGAGACTTTAATGCTTCTCCAGTGTATATTGCTTAGTTGCTTTAAGCCCAGCAATCTTCTTTCTCTTCCGTGACCCAGCAAGTTTTTTTCATGGGGTCTTAATTTCCATATATTCTTATGTAATGTGTTATACAGTAATGACCCTTGTTTTTTAAAAATGATTTATACAATAAGTATAACACTATAGTAATGCTCTCTCTATATATGTATGTCTTTCACGTGAAAGAATTTTATGGTGATGTGTGAAAGAATTTTATGGTGGAGATGTATATATATACACAATTTTTTCATTTATGATTGACGATAAATTTGAAATACATACTTTGCATCATTTATTGTTTTCCTTATCAATACCGTTTCTTTCGACTTATAGGAAATATGACTGCAAACTTTAGAAGAAAATGCGTGTGGTTTCGAGAACTAGAAATTGGCTTATTATCGACCGACTTCGTAACGTGTTTGTAACACTGGGCTCTATTAAAGACATACGGCGACAACATACTAAATTTACACCAGTTGATTACATTGAGTACTGTTCATTAAAGACGAGCGAAAATGATTTTTTTTTGTAATAAAAAAATGAATGTTTGATGTACATAGTCACTTTGAAATGTACGTAACGTTAACACCCAATCCACATTTTGGAATATTGTCAAAACTAAATCCGCTATATCTCACAAAATAGAAAACCAGTTATAGATATAGACTTACACTTCCATTTAAAGTTTGGAGGGGAAACATTTCTGATAAATGAGATTGAAGGTAATACAGTTCCTTCTCCGAAGAGAAGGATGCTAGAGATCATGGAGATATCCCGGTAAACCCACGGTAAATTAACAATCAATCAATTCTTCCCACAAAAGAAATAAAGGAATTGAATACAAACTATCTTCGGTATTGTGTATGATAAATAAGGCAATTGTTTATTTCAGTTCATGTGATTTTCTGTATGATAAATCAATAGGACCCGACAATACTATTGTCTCCTTCTTTTTCTTCCCGCCTAAAACGTTAGCAGTACCAACAAACGAAAAAAATAAATTTGATTGCTTGACTCTATCCATATCAGAGTTGACTAATTAAATGTTGATGTTTTTGGTATTGAAATCTTACGTCCATGTGTTGAATTGTTATTGCTTCTGAAGCTGACTCTAATGTCCACTTTCCATCGTTCACATTGGACGGATCCTCTACAATTTACGCAAGGTTTAATCGACTAATCAAATTGTCACGTCAATTATATGTCTGTTAGATATTTTTTAATCTAATAACAGAGTTCGATCTATACTATTAAAAGGGAATCACTCCTAAAAAATCTAATTAAACAAGGTTGTTGGACCATTTCATTAGACTTAACTATTTATTTGGTCTTAACTTATATTTCTCTAACTATATAAATACTTTACATAATTTAAATGAATTCATTTATTATTTTCTCATAATCTATTATATAATTGCTCTAACAATAAATCCTATATGAATATATGATAGATTATTCAAATGTGATCATTACCACATATAATTTTATTAATAGTATAAACTTTTAATAGTTTAGTTATGTTTAATAGGTATATAATTTGTATTTTAAAATTTTAAGTACTCATTTGGTCCTTACTTTGGTTTCTATTTTTTCTATGCTCGATTATTTATGAAATTCAGCTTAATTTTGAGTTTTTTTCTCAGTTTGGTACGGTTCAGTGCACTCGGGTAAATGTACTCAAACCTATACATTATCTCTTATATAAGAAGAATTTATTTAATTTCAAAAATAAATCCGCGCTATCTAAGCGCGGATCAAAATCTAGTTAAGTATTAAATTTTCTGCATCCACACATGCAGACCATTATTAGAAGAGAAAACGAATACTACAATTAATTTACTAAAACTCTTCACAATGATATATGAAGTTCTAACCACAATAAAACTCTTCACAATGATATATGAAGTTCTAACCACAGTTGTGGCTTTGGTGTATCTAATGTTTGATTCACATAGAAAAACAAGATATTTTGAATTGATGTCTATTTGAGTGATGGACTCATAGTCCAGGACTCCATTTTCTCCTATATATACGGTTGGATAGACCGTCTAAGCCAATCAATGATTTTCATTGTAAATTCTGTAATAAAGAGTTGCTAGAAACAAAAAAAAAGAAAAAGACAATCTAGACTTGGTGAGTTAACATCAAGATGGTCTATTACTCTTTTATTTTATTTCCACAGTCTGGTTTATTACTGAATTTTAAAGTATAGTTTAAAATGTTTTGACATATTTATAAGGTTTATAAACTACATGAATTGCCTATTTTCAGTAACTGATACAACCACACAAACTTTTGAAATTCATCAAAATAAGTAGAAAAAACACTTAGAAACTGTTAACGTTAATATTGATTTTAAATTTTTAATTAAACTTCATTTTTACAAAAAAGAATTGAAAGAATCTAAAATTTATTTCAGTCAAAGAATTGTTACAAAATATGTATCTTTGTCTTAAAGCTTAAATATTCACTGTCATGCTCTTTTTTTTTTTTTTGAAACACAACTTTTTCATTAACTTCAACTTGCTTGATTACAAATGATAGAGGGAATTGTCCATCCTCTTTGATTGAAAACATCAACTACAACAACATAAGATAACAAAGATAGGTCTTCAAAAGAAGAAGATGACAGCGAACTCAAGACAGTGTTTGAATGCGTCAGTGTAGCCTTCCCGGCATGGTCAGACAGCGAAGAGATAGTCACCTTAAATTGTGACGTTAACATCCAATCCGCATCTCGGAAACTCGTCGAAACGAATCCCGCTGCATCTTCAGGCCCCAAACGGACCGCTCCACAAGATAGTAAGATGGTTATAGATATGGATAAACACCTCCATAGGATTGGAGGGAGATCACTCCTTAAAAAGGAGGCAAATGATGATAATGATGGTCCCGGTGAACCCACCGGTAAATGAAAATGTATGATACTCTTCGAACAAGAGAAATGATCCAGTAAGTGCAAATTCGTTTCCGTAAAATTCTTTCAATCCGCACCTTGGAGATCACTGTCATGCTCTATCCCTAGTTCATGGGTGCGAACCAAATTTTCATTGCACCTTCATACTTGCTGCAATTCATTCTTCCGATTGTTACACTAACCAATCAAATAAAAGTTAAACCATTAATTGTCTTTTGCTTTTATAAAGAACTTAGACTTTTCTTTTCTCAGAGAATCTTGTAATAGAATCTTAATTACTGTAGAAATTAGAAAACGAGACAAGAAGAAACTGATAAAAGTAACGATAAGAAGAAGAAAATATAATATCCAGTCCACACCAAAAATTGCTGATCATTTTCTTTCCGTCTTTTAATTCTTTCAATTTTCATAAATGATTACGTCAGCAATAATAGAGTGGACGGAAAAATGGTCAACTCTTTTTGGCCCAATAAATTAAGACGGAAGGTGGATGCGTGCATGTGGTGAGAGCCATGGGGTGAGATTAATAACAATAGTAGTATTCTTATTTGTTTTACTGTCCACGCGGACAATAATTATATTTGAACAATGATCCTAAACTAATTATCTTTTTAACGTCCAAACAAAAATATTTTGGTTTTGGAGACATTGTGAATCACTGATGACAAAACCTCAAGAAAATAATTATAATTAGTTGGTAAAATGTCGACTCAAAAGATATTTAGCTCTGGAGAATGCCAAAAAAAAATATCAAGCCGATTTTCGAAGGATTCTTGATATTCTATACAACTTGTGTTAAACTGTGTAAAGGGAAGGCATCCCAACGCCTAACATATAATCAGTTTAGTTGAGATTTTAAACGATTTTTGATAAACTTAAAAACTTTTTTCTTTTCGAGTGACAAAAGCTCTAACCTCACCAAGGGGATCGATGGCCATGCAGTGACGCCGAGCCAAATCCTTGATTTAGCCTATCATGTTCGGCTTGTCCAACTTGCATTATGATTCAGCATGGGCTGTGAAACGTCACCGTAATCGGTAGCTATACATATGTGCGAAGAATAATGGTCTCTTTGCTCAAACATGCTATAAAACTTTACCCATTACAAAAAGTTCTTCCTAACGTTCAACTTTAGGAATTCATTGTACCAAAAAAACTTTAGGAATTCAAATGAAATAAGAAAAAAAGAAATTTGAAATTCAAAGTTTTCGGTAAGTACTAAGCAAATGCAGAGAAATCATTGTGTGAAAATTTAAGGTCACGAAAAGGACAGATAGAGATGGAAAAGTTGACAATCTATGGCTGGGAATTATTGTTCGCCATTTTCAACAAAAATAATACTTAAGTGTTACCTATAAGGCTATAATGCTTATTCGCTCATGTATGAGGTTGGCTAAAAGCGTTGATAGTTCACACACCCCAACTTTGTAGCGTATAGAATCTTGCTTTTTACTTAAACTCAAAGTTGCCTCTCTTCTTCGACCGTTCGTGGCATCAAAAAGGTAACGGAGTCGGATTTTCACGTAACAAAAGTTATTCGGCCTCTTAATTCTGCAACGTTTATACGTTTTTTTGGGGGGAAGTATCCCAAAATAGTACTACTACTGAAATGAAAACTACCTATATAGTTTTATTGAATAAGAAATGGCATACATATACTATTTTCTATTTTGTTAAATGATTTTATATATAAATTGGAAGAAACAGTTCTTATTGACTGAAAAATTATACTAAACAGATTACAAGAAAAAAAATATACGCTAAACTACAGTTGCACACTCCAAAATGAGGAAGGACAAACAAACCATCAAAAGTCCACAAAAGAGGGGGTGAAAATTACACCCACCTATAGTTTAATAGAACCTGACCAAATATAGGGATCCAAGTTTGCCTATTAATTCAACATTATTGTTATCTAGTTAGTTGAATTATACTGATAGTGAACACCAAGGGAAAATGTGATAACCAAAAACTATTATTAATAATAATATATGACGACTGCGTACTATCATGTAGACGAAAATCTTCAGTCTATAGATTTTCTTAACCAAAACAGTAATTTTTAGCTACCATTGTTACGTCTTGTGTACCAGGTGCTTGAATTTGATTTCGGACCAACCTGTCATCAGGAATCTCACAGTTTGAGTAGGATAGGAGATGGAGTTATAGATGTTTGATGGTTTCTCTTTCTCCAAATCTTGTAAATAGCAAACAGTTATGCTATGAAGACGAGAGGCCGAGCAGGATCTCTCTGTTGTTAAGTGGTAACAAGTAGTTCGTGGTTGAAATCCTTGCAAATATTGTAGTATAAACATCATATATAATACAACTACTATAGAATATAAACACAAAATATATAAAGAACACTATATTTTAAGTATAGTTCTTTAATTTGACGAGACACAGGAATATTTGTCGAAACTCGATCATATAATTTTTTTGATAATATATCACTTCCCCCTTACCAATATATGTTTTCAGCAACAAAGATTGTATATGTAAAATTTTGCATACTTAAAAACGTTTTAATAAATTCATTAATATAATATACTTAAAAATTATTTAAATTTTTTTAATTTAAAAATATTATCCCACGTATGTCGTAATACGTTGTCAATATCACACAATATATAAGGCATGGTTAAATGTAAATGTTACCACCACTGAAACTCGGTATCAAATATGATTGTTAGCTCCCATGATTCCTAAGTCCGAAACCCACTCATGTTGGTTTCCATGTGATTGTAGGGGAATAAAGAAAAAGCCCAACTATGTTTTTTATTATATATTTATATTTTGTTATTAGTGGACCTTCCAATAACAAAGGCCATTGTTTAAAGGGAAGGTTCGTTTAACAAAAAAGTGAAAGTGGAGGCTTCATGATTCTTTCCAACATATCATTGTCTTGTTAATTTTACATTTTATTTATAGAAGACATGTTATTACAGCTAAGTGAAAAGGCATGGAATATATTACTTTCCTTGAACCTTTATTCATACTCTTGTTGAAATTTCTTTTTATCATGTTTAATATTATACTATGAACGTGGGTTCACAGTAAAAAGGCATTTTTAGTCTTCATCTAAGTAATCATGCTAATGGTAGTGCAACACAATCGAATTTATAACAACATTAACTTTTTGAGAATTTTAATCTTACTAGTCAACGTATATCTACTAATAATAGCAATCCCAATTAATTCCAAAGGTTGTGAGTCCACTTATGTTGAAAGGTTGTGTCTTTTGAAAAAGAAGTGTAAAGGGTTGTGTCTTTTCTAAAAGTTCTATGTTGGAAGGTTGTGTCTTTTCCAATTAATTTCTAAGGTTGTGAATCCACTTATGTTGAAAGGTTGTGTCTTTTGAAAAAATAGTGTAAAGGGTTGTGTCTTTTCTAAAAGTTCTATGTTGTAAGGTTGTGTCTTTTCTAATTAATTCCTAAGGTTGTGAACTTCAATTATGTTGAAAGGTTGTCTTTTGAAAAATATGTGTAGAGGGTTGTGTCTTTTCTAAAAGTTATATGTTGTAAGGTTGTGTCCTTTTAAAAATAGTCTAAAAGTTGTGACTATTCACTAGTATCTTTTAAAAAGTGAAAAATTGTGAGTATTAGAAGAATGTGACTATTCATATTGAAGGGTTGTGACTATTCAAATAGGCTTTAAAAAATCTATAAATAGTCTCTCCCCATGCATTTTTCAAATCAAATTTTCACTAATCTACTAATAATAAAATGGTGAAAAAAATAATGTCAAAGTTGCAACTTTTCATCTAAACAAGGTGTCTTTTCATCTCAAAGTGGGATTGCTTTAAAAAATATTGGTTTTATTTAAGTAATGTGTTAGTTTATATAATAAGTGTTGGTATTTTATAAGAACTCTCCAAAAATTAAAAAAAAATATTATAAATGAGACGGGTCATATTAACGTAAATCAACATATATTTATTACAATATTCAATTTTCTGAATATTCATTTCAATAAATAAAGCAGGTAGATAAATATAGAAAATAACAATTACCAACATATAAATTATAATTGTTTAAAATTATAAACTAATAATTTTAATATTATGTATTAAATAGGAAAAAAATTATATATCATGCAAAAAAAAATTGCATTTTGTTCAAAAAATGGTTGAGGATAACTATCATGTGAAAAATGTATGAAAAAACTTAAAAAGGATGAAGACACAATTGTATGCAATATGTGTTTTGATAAAAAATTAAAGGAAACATTAAGGTTTATAAAATATATATATATATATATATATATATATATATATATATATTTGAATACTTTGTAAATCATATTTTAATCATCAAAATTAAATTTAATTATTTATATGATTTAATTTTTTTATCAGGCATATAAAATTATAAATTATAGATTATAATATATTCTTTATAAAATGAGTTCCCGTGCGATATCGCACGGGCTCTTTTCCTAGTGGAATTAAGAGAAGAAATAAATTATAAACCAATGCTTTTACAATGTGACAGTTGGAACAATAATTGGGGGTGAATATTTCAAATTGAAGAGTCAGGCATCTTCTCCAACTTCATGTAGCACTGGGATAATTTGCATAATTATGTTACACAATTAGAAAATGATGCAGAGAATATTTGAATATAGGAAAAACCATTTAAATCTTAAAACAATAGAAGTAATTATCCTATTAATAAATAATAATAAAATTTGAAATATATCCAAATATTCTCTGCATTATCAGAAAACATGAATGAAACAAATGGAAAACCAATGGTAACACTATACAGAACATCTGTATCTAAAATCTAGTTCGGTCACGCTAAACTGGAATGTAACTAACGTGCTGTCAAGGCTGAATTAGAAGAAACAAATCCAGACCTTCATAAAAGAAAAAGGTCCAAACTAATAATGTCTGAATATATTTCCTCAGCACCCACGGCATCTCGTTATCGGCTCATGCCAGATGGCCATACTACGACCACTAATTTGTTCATCATCACCCTCTTTTTTTTTGAATCAACTAAAAAATTTGGACCATTTCTTGATTTGTGCATGTCATCCTTCGGCAGGGGCCATGCTAACCTTCTCTATATAGTTTCAATTTTATCGGATGTCCTCGAAGGAACACCCTCCTTATTCTCTCATTTCCTCTTCTTCTCCTCCTCCTCTGATCAGCATCAGCATCAGCTCATGAGATTTACTTGGAAGCAAAACCTAAGATATTACATAGGGTTTCTAGAAACCTTAGCTTCCGGCGCAAGAAAGGAAGCTGCAAAAGCTAGGACCAACCCGGGTCTTGTAGTCATCTCACGTTTCGGTGTTGCTGGATTTGTTAACAGTAACGTCGCTATTGAGTAGTTCGTGTGTTTCGGTGTCGGAGAGAAACAACGATCGCTAGAAGCTTTGAGAGAGATACAGAAACAGAGACAAGGAAATTAATAATTAGGTTTTTTTATTTATTTAGGTTTAATACATTTGAATGGGGAACACATGCGTGGGTCCGAAGCTAAACGCTAATGGATTTAATTAACAGGCAACAGGGATGAGAACATCAGGAAGAAGAGCGTTAACGGCCGCAATGAAGACGCTTCCTCCGCCTTGGATCCAGCTCCACCAGCAGTACCAACACCTAGCGCACCACCTCCTCCGGTGAAAATGGCTGAGGAAGAAGCACCTAAAAGTATCCTAGAGAGAAATAACAACGACGTGAGTCCCAAGCCGAAGAAAAAGGCGCACATGAAACGGATGGGGGAGGAAGTTAGGTCAAGGACGATTCGGGACAAGATTTCTTTGCGTGGAGAAGAAGTCAGGTCAAGAGGTCGCTTGCAAAACGATCGCTAAGAGGAAACTGACGACCCCTGTTGACGTTGAAGATGTAAGAAGAGAGATTCAGATAGTGCATCACTTGTCTGAGCACCCTAACGTGATTCAGATCGTTGGTGCGTATGAAGACGCAGTAGCTATTCATGTCGTGATGGAGATTTGTGCAGGTGGAGAGCTCTTCGACAGGATTTTTTTTTTTTTTTTTTTTTTTTTTGCGAGAACTTAAGCCTCAGACTTTCTTGTTTGTTAGGGGTTTTGAAGAAGCAACACTCAAGACTATTGACTTTGGTCTCTCTGTCTTCTTTAAACCAGGTATTAAAACATGTTCTTTTCTTGTCTTAACTCCAGCTTCATGTTCTGATTTCTTTTTTTTTTTTGGTAAAATGTTAAGATCATGTTCTGATTTCTTCCCATAATAGGAGAAACATTCACTCATGTTGTTGGGGGAGACCTTACTAAGTGGCGTCCCTACGTTGTGGGATGGTAAGAGAGAAACAGTTTGTGTCATGTTTTCAAATGGTTAAGAGACTGATTGAATTGTTATGATAATGTCAGAAACGGAACAAGGCATCTCTGAGCAAGTTTTAAAAGGTGACATTTGACTTTTGTATCAGAACCATGGCCTAGTGTATCAAAAAGCGCTCATAAGATTTGGTTCCTCAGATGCTGATCAGTGACCCTAAAGAAGCGAATCGCAGTTCATGAAGTTCTCTGTTAGTGTTCTTTTGCTTTCCAAACATGTTCCATCTGACTAGAAACAGGCGGATATAGATAACAGTGGGACTATAGACTATATATGGAGAGTTTTATAGCAGCGATGGTGCATTTAAACAAAAATAGAGAAACAAGACCTTTTGTTCACATGCTTAATCTTACTTTGATAAAGATGAAAGTGGTTATATAAACTAGAGGCGAGCTTGCAAGCAATTCGGCTTAGCGGATTTCATTTAAACGACATTCTACGTGAAGTTAATGAGGACAATGTAAGTTACAACCTCCTCTTGCTTACTTGGAAGCACAAGTGAGTCCATTCATATTCAAGTTTTGAAATCCATAAACGAAGCTAAGAGATGAGAGAGCTTGTGGACAAACTTTTTTTCCTTCTTTCAAAGAGTTGTCATATCTAATAAGAGAAATCTTCAACTACAACCAACTAAAACCGGATCTCTAACTTTATTGTCAAACACCACACTGATCTCTAAGTTTCCCTGCACACATTTTAGAGAAACTCCACGTTAGCCAAAACCGTTGTCAAAGAGATGAAAAGGTTAAGAGGTAAGATTCAGCCACAACTACTTCATAAAACAATAAAACCTACATGATGACAAGGTAAGTTTATTATAGTACTTTTTACTGTAATACGTGAAAGGTTTGGACATAAAACCTACATGCATACAGATTAGTTACTATGCTCTTTCATTTGGTATACAAAAGCCGGTATGTTAGATAGAGAAATTACCTGATCATTTTGGAGTTGTTCTTTATCTCTAGGGAGCTTACTTGCAACTTTTTTCACCAGCTCTAGGCGTAATCAAAATTATGAAGTCAGAGGAGCTAAGAGCAGAAATAGCAAAACATACAAAAGGCTATAACATTGGAATCTCAAAACCATACCGGCATATCTTCATTGGAAACACCTCCAGCAGCTGCATCTCTATTAGATCCATCACCGCTCTTCCCTGACCCCTTATTATCCCCCTGTCATAATTTCACAACAAGATGTGTATGTAACACACCAATGTGCAACTCTGAAACGGAACTTCTCTTGAAGGGATAAATAAAAAAAGTTGCATATGGGATTTTATTTACCTCCAACTGCATCAGCAGGATTGTTTCAGCAACCATACACATGGAAATGAAAAGACCTAATCAGTCTCTCGCATGACAAGAACTTAAAAGCCCAAAAAGAGTAAATAAAATGTCTATATTTGTTCACAAGTTTTCCACAAGCAAATATGCATCTAAGAAGAAGAGGGTTAAGAAGTAGCTAGCATTTCTCTCATGGTCAGTTCCGAACAACAACAAGTAAAGTGGTTTGAACTTATATAACAGGCTGTAGAAAGGAGGGGGTTAAGAGGTCAAAATGTAACTTACCTCCCTGTACCTCGCAAGGTATACCTTCAAGGGTTCAAGGTAATCCTCAAACCCCAACGTTGCCATTGCCCACAACAAATCCTCACCATTCACAGTTTTCCTCTTCTCCTTCTGGCACTTATCACTTGCCCTGATTACCAGAAAACAAAAAAAAATTTAACTCCATATTCACAAATTAGATATAAAACAAATAACAGTCAAACCAAACCAACCATTACACTTCACACTAATCAAACATAAGATCCCAACACTTTTCTTTGATAGAATTCAGATTAAAAGTTAAAGACTTCACTAAGCTAAAACTCAAGAGATTGATAAAAGAAGAAACAAAACATACTCGCTGGTGATGAAGCTGATGAACTCAGAGACACATTCCTGAACAGTGTCTTTAGCATCTTTCCCGATCTTGCCGTTGGGAGGCAACGCCTTCTTCATGATCCTGCTTATATTAGCTATCGGAAGGTACCTGTCCTGCTCCCTAACCGATCCGCTGCCGCTTTCTCCGCCGTCTCCGGCTGGACTCGAAGGCGTATCCGCCATTTTACTCTGCAGTGAGAAAGAAATATATTCAAACATCGATACTAATTAGGAAACAAGATTGAAGATTTAGATAGAAACCCTAAAAACTCGGAATTGGGATTCGTTAGGGGCTTTAGACAATTCGCAGTGACTTTAAGACAAGATTGTGTTTGCACGATTTCTTGTAATGGATGTTCTTGTGGATTTAACTTTTTTTATTACAAGATGTTGTTCACTTGTGTGTTTTAGCTTTTATGTCCCAGACAAGTTGATTAAGATTAACTAAACGAACATTAATTTTATTTCTCTCTTTATTATTAATGTAATGACTACGGGCCTATGGGCAAATAATTTATAGCCCAATTATCATAACCAAAGGCCCAATAACCCGTTTGAATAACCGCCTAAGCACACCGCCTACGAGTTTTGTATATAAATACTAGTTCTGGCTGATTATAAGATAAAAATAGAAGCGACCCAACCGAAGAAATAGTATTAGCCTCACTAAAGTTCTTCGCGATCGATTTGAAAACCCTAGCCATGTCGAGCAACAACGATGCAACGTCATCATCTCTTCAAAACTATGGCGAAATATTCACCAGTCAAAATAAATGGTTTGTTGACGATACCAATGTCTACCGTGTCACAGTTCACGATTTGTTTGAGGGAAATTTACCAGCTACACCGACCAATGGTGCAGTTTTTATTTTAAATCCAAGAACTGGACATCTGTTCCTCAAGGTTATCCACGCAAGTGTTTGGGCCGGTCAGAAGCTCCTCGGCCAGGTGGCGAAACGGATAACTGCTGAAGAGGTTGCTGCGCTTGTGAGGACTCTCCCTGTTGAAGAGGTGCCGAAACAAATCATTGTTACTCGTAACAGAATGTTGGATCTACTTGAGGTTCACTTGCTGGATTTTCCCAACATTGTTATCAAAGGAAGCGAGTTTCACCTTCCGTTCCACGCTTGTCTTAAGATTGAGAAACTTGGTGATGTGGTTTCGAAGGCGACGGAATCGCAGATGGTTTTGTTTAATGTCTATGATGATTGGTTGGAGAGTGTTTCTCCGTATACCGCCTTTTCGAGACTCGTTCTGATCCTACGTGCGCTTCATGTGGATAATGACAAGGCTAAGATGTTGTTGAAGCCAGACGAGTCTGTTGTCACTGAGCCGCATCACATCTGGCCCTCGCTAACTGATTTCCAGTGGATGACGGTGGAGGTAGTACTAAGAGATCTCATCCTTTCTGAGTACGCAAAGAAGAACAACGTGAACGCATGGGATCTGACACAGTCGGAGATCAGAGATATTATTCTAGGATATGATACAACCGGAATTTACTAATCTCAGCACCAACAAGTATTTTAAATTTGGTTTCTCTCTTTCTATGCATTAAGAGTTTTTTCTAAATTATGAATTAAGAGTTATAGTTTTTGCTTGCTTGCTTTTTTTCTGTAGGGTTATATAACAACATTACCAAACTTTGATTTCTCTACAATGCACTTCTTGTAGAGTATGATTTATGCAATTTTGAGTGCCTTTTGAAACTGCTTTGTTTTGCTTACTAGCTGCTGCTATTGCTTATTATACGATTCAATTTTCAGAGAAATTCTTGTATTGAGACATCACTTTGTTTTTTTTTTGTCGTAGTTTGGATGTAAATGTACTAGAAGATATCTGTCTGATAATTGAGAAGCTTGCCTTTGTGCTCCAAGTTCTATGTTGATTTTGTTTTTCTTTAATTTCAGTTTTCAGTGGGGTTGTACTCACCGTCAACTCAAGGCAAGAGTTTCAGCATATGGGAGAGTTGGTGCCACTGTTGCTGTCTACACGTCATCGATTCTCGAATACTTAACTGCAGTTGTTCTTGAGTTGGCTGGAGACGACAGCAAATATCTGAAAGTGAAGAGAATCACTCTCATCAAATGAACTATTGCTGGTGGAGGTGTTATCCCTCACATCAAGATCACCAACGACTGAGTTGCATAGCTACTGGTATGTGGGTTTAGCAGTCGCCTTTAGCTTACTGACTTTTATTGTGCTCTTGTCTGGACATACTCAAGTGTTATATGGGTTAATTTCAACCTCCTAGGTTTCTTGTTTTAATATGACATGAAAATGTATACAGATTTATTGTTGTTCCTCTAAAAATACACAAACAAAACAAAATTTGAGAGCTGCCTTTTTGCTAGTGGTATATACACTTTTAACATCGTTTAGAGTTTTCCTTGTTGTAATCTATCTTGTTTCAGTTAATAGGAGTCTCAAACTATGTTAACGTGTTATGTATCATGGGAAGTATAAACATCACTAAAGTTAGACCTTGGCATTCGGTCGGTTCTTTTCGGATCCGGATCCAATGATCCAATTAAGTACTTAAATTTTTTTGGTTCGGGTCAGTTATTCACGGATCTAAGTCGGTTTGGATCTATAACTAAAACATCTGTAAAATATATGTACTTTTTGGATCCATATCATATCCGGGTCGGGTTATACGAAAAAGATCCTAAATATCTGAATTCTATCAAAATTTAGTCAAAATTCATCATATTTATCAGAAAATTTCAAAATAACTAAAACTAAACTATTAATAATTGATATTAAACATTTTTTAAACTCTAAATTCGACATTTAAAATTTCATATTACTTGAAATATTATAAAAATAATAAAAGATGTTAATAAAAAAAAATTCAACTAAATCATAAACTAAAATATAGAAAATAGAACACATGAAATCATAGTTTAGAAATTCTTGTTTTTAACTCGGGTATGAATCGGTTCTTATCGGTTTCTATTCGGATCGGTTCTTTTCGGGTTTAAATCTATTCGAGTCGGTTCTTATGGGTTCTAGTTTTTTCATATAGAGAAATTTGAACCCAACTAGAAACTTATAAATTTTCGGTTCGGTTTCGAATCAGATATTTTCGGATCGTTCTGATTCGGATTTTCGAATCGGGATAAAGTGCCCATGCCTAAAATTGAAGTTATGGCTGTACAGCTAAACACGGTTTCAAAATTCTAATAAAATTTAGTAAGAGTTATGGATAGGACTCTGATTCCAAAAATCTAATCTATTAATTTAGGGTCATATTCTTATCTACTATTAAAAAATCATAATAAGACTACTTAAAGAATTAGTTAATATGAAATATTTGATTATTTATTTAATAATAAACCAACTATAAATGTGAATTTTTTTAATTATTACAAAATCTGTTGAAATAGAATCTGACAAAATCTAAAAATTTAAATATTTTATAAAATAACACATTAATTAATTTCGTAATTAGTAGTATAATATTATTATTATAAATCAATGTTAATTAAAATTTTATTCTAAAACAAAATATACAAAGTCTATACTATATTTTTATAATTACTAGGGTCGGCCCGCCCTACGGGCGGGATGTAAACTTTAAAATAATTTTAACAATTAAAGTAAATATTTAATATAAATTTTTGTCATATAAGAATATACATATTAGTTAAATTTTGTAGATGTTATTGAATTTGAATATCTTTTAGATCCCATTCTGAAATTTGTGATATAAGTTTAAAACATTTTCATTGTTTGAACGTCATGTCTGAAATGTATTTGTTACTTTTTAAGCTTGTACCTGTTAACATCACCAAGCCCGTCTAGCTCAGTTGGTAGAGCGCAAGGCTCATAACCCTGTGGTTGTGGGTTCGAGGCACACGGTGGGCATATTGTTTTTTCAAGTCTGTCATTTTTTTTCCCTTTTCTGTTGATTCTCTATTTGGAAAATAACAAAGCGTTTGTTCAAGCAAACAAAAAAACCTTTTCCGTATTGTTGTATCTCAATCTAGCTAGCAATCAAGTCGAAACGAAACTCGAACATTATTAAAAGAATTTAAAACCTTTTCCCTATTTTTGTAAGCGTTTGATTCATTTAAATGCATGTATATCTTTCAAATATTTGATTAGTTAAACTTATATTTAACAGAATAAGTTTCTCTCAAGCGAAACAATAACACAACCGGCTCGAGGTGTTAACACCTGCTCTAATGTTTTGAACTGCTCTCACAGAAAGATATCTGAAAAATATAGAAGCAGATAATATCAGAAGACATACACGCATTTAAAACACAGAACCAAGAATTAAGCAAACAAAATGTCATCTTTTCAACTATGAGATTTATTTTACCTAGAAGATCCATTTTCATGATGATAAGTGTAACGTTGAATCCCCACCATTGATGAACCGCTAACAGTTTTTAAATCATCTCCATTGATGACATAAATACTGCGTTCAGCCTCTTTCTTAACTATCTAGCTCCATCGTAAAATTCTTTTGAGCTATTAGATTAAATAAACAAAAGCTCAGAAGAGAACTAAAAGCTTTTAAGAAAATGAATCAGCTAGAGAGGGAGGAGGAATCAATAGGAATCTTTGTGAAAAGTTAAATATAAATTCTTTGTCACAACATATCATAATCAGACTTGCATAAAACTTCAAAGAAAACAATTCCGAAAAAAAAGTTTCCAGTTCAGCTACGACTATGAAGGGATGGTGGCATAAGAGATAATAAGGTGGAAATAAGAAATTAAGTCGAAAAGACTAACCTTGCCATCAAGGCATCAACCAAAAAGAATATCAAAGCCCATGAGCTCACCATCTTTCTTAACATTTCGGGATTCCCAGAAACGCAAAAGCCTTGCCTCAACACGCTACAGAGAAAAAATTTCTGAAAAAAAAAAGAGTTTGGACCTCGAGTACGATTCGGCTGGATTGATACCAAGGTTCTCGAGGACGATTCGGCTGGCTTGATTTGATCTCCATTGTTGCTCGAGCTAGTTCATATGACAGCTGAAAACTTAAATACCAAAACAGACAAACACTAATGGTTAGAAAGTATTTTGCAAACTGAACAATCAAAAAGGGGTTATTTCTAAAATCAAAACTGTAACTAAATATATAACAAAACATCAAGAGGTTCGCAATTGCAAAAACTTTCTGGAGGAAATTCAACTAAACACGAACAATATGTGTTCAAGTGAAGGAATCAAACCTCTATTTATACAGATCATGGCACCGCCTCTAAGATAGTAAGAAAGCTTTGAATACAATTCGAGATGGAGCTAATAAATGAAAATTATGAGGAAGCCTTAACGTCATCAGTTCACCGCTGCAGGAAGGGGAAAGAGGATCTTTGTTTCGTATTAGGATTGGTGAGAACACCTTTCATCTTTTTTCGAGGAACTACACAATCCCATCGGGCCCGACAGAACAACTAACCTCACGGCCCAACAATAAAATCAGGAGAGAAAGCCCACATTTGTCAACGCTTAATGAAATGCAGCGTTTGAGACACATGTCAAGCCGCGGACGATCGACTTTCCAGCCTGGATCCGACGTGGCATCACAGGAGAGAGGCAGACAATTTTATATATATATAGATATTATGTATTATATAAAACTAGGGATTAACCCGGGCTACGCCCGGGATTTTTATTATTTTTCTAATTTAAGTTGTTAAATTATTTATATTTACGGTAATATATTTATATAAATGTTAAGATGCATGTCATAATTAAAATTTATTTTTAAATTTTAACACGCTAAATTAACATATTTTTTACTATTTAAATATCTTTTTTGTAATTTTGTTGGCTATCTAGTTATCATATTTAGCAAAACTATATGTTGAGTGTTGAAATAAATGTTTTAGATATTTAATTAAACTGCAGAGTATTTTCGGATCGACCACATGCTCAACAATCGATCCATCCGTAAAAAGATGGTCGATCTCCTTGGCCAGGTAAGTACAATTTTAGCAAAAATATCTTTGATTTTCAAATATTAAGTATATAACTATTCTTTTGAATATTATTTTTTTTGAATTGTATTTTTTGATTAAATTATTGTAATATAATGTTTATGTAAATATTTTTTGATGTTTGAATTTGTGTTGTTCGTATACTTAACCTAGATGATATTGATGTTTAACAATTTATTGTTTTCTGGATATAGAAAATAATGATATATCAAAACATATCTAATACTTGTTAAATGATAGTATAATGTAAATTACTTCCATTATTTGAAAATAACCATTTGTTGTTTTATTTTTTTTTAAATGAGAAATTAATTTATTTAAAAACATCATTCATATATAATATAATAGTTTAAGTTTGGAAGATTAATCTATATATATAAATTATGTATATTTTTTTAAAAAAATAATTTAAGATATTATATATTGAGTAACTGAATAAAAGCTGAATTTCTTATCTTGAAAATCAAATATTTATAGTTTTGTCTTCATGTTATACTCACCAATCCATAATTGATATTTATAACTCAGTATGTTTTTTAAAAAACTTAGTTTTAAGTAATAAATGAATTTAATAAATTAAATGCATCCCCTATAATGTTCTGTAAACTATATTTAAAAACTCTCTAAAATTATATTTTAAGCATAATATTACTATTATTTAATTTAAGTTATTTTAAGCATAATATATGCTAAACCAACTTAAATTATATTTACAATAGGACCATCCTAAACCGGTTAATAAACCAAAAATAATACTAAACCAACATGAACCAATACCTGATTCGGCGAGAAATGAAGTGTTTCGGGATAAACGCTTGAATGGTTATTAACTGTAATGGTTTGATCATGAAAGAGTTAGTATGAATATTAACAATAAAATTATGGATTAGATTAATTTAAATTTGTAAGAATATCTTTGAGTCTAAGAAAAGCAATTCAATTCCCATGAATAAGTTTGGCTTTTGGAAGTTGCGGGTTTCCCAACAATGAATCCACCTAACAAAAAGTTTGTTGTTATAAAAAATCTCCTTCAAGGTCATTAAAGGTTTTTGGGACGGCAAAATTTGATGGTGGAACCATTTTTTTGCTCGAGTGCTATGAAGTTTTCCTTGATAGTGTGAGGTTGATGTTGATAGAATAATGAGTTTTATAGAGACTTTCTTGATGTAAAACTATTTTTTTTTGTTTAATGTGGTATTTTCATTTTTACATAATTTACTACCATTTTAAGATAGATGTCCATTTTATTTAATGTACTCTTTCCATTTTTTTGAAAACTATGCATTTACTTATTATTGTATATATAATTCATATATTTATATATTTATAATATTTACTTATTATTTATTTTTCTATATATTTTGTATTTCTCTTTCTTATACTTTATATTTTGTTAATATCTATATTTTATATTTTAAGATATATGTTTAAATTTTAATGTATTTTTCCATTTTTAATGTAAAACGGCAATGTTTAATAGAAGAACTGGACAAATAGTCAAATAGTTATATTTATGTTTTTTTTCTTTTTTTATAAAATGGTAATGTTATATTATGGAGATAAACCGTTTTTTTAGTGGAAAATGGTAATCTTACATATGTTTAATGTAGTTTTTCCATTTTTTTATGTTGTATGTTTACATATTATTGTTATTTTTAAATGTAAAATGGTAATCTTACATATGTTTAATGTAGTATTTCCATTTTTTATGTTGTATGTTTACATATTATTTATTATTTTTGAAATTATATATAATGTTTTTTTACACAAAATAGTAATGTTACATTATGGAGATAAGCCGTCTTTTTTTTAGTGAAAAATGATAATCTTACATATGTTTAATGTTGTTTTTCCATTTTTTATGTTGTATGTTTACATATTATTTTTTAAAATAAAAATGTAAAATAGTAATCTTACATATGTTTAATGTAGTATTTCCATTTTTATGTTGTATGTTTACATATATTTATTATTTTCGAAATTATATATAATGTTTTTTGACTTTTTTTTATAAAACGGTAATGTTAAATTATGGAGATAAGCCGTTTTTTTTTCAAGTGAAAAATGGTAATCTTACATATGTTTAATGTAGTTTTTTCATTTTTTATGCTGTATGTTTAAATATTATTTATAATTTTCGAAAATCAGTAATATTAAAATGTAAAACTATATTTTATGCCATGTGTCATCTTTCGGAAGAAGTTTTTTTTGCTTATGTGGACGTTCTATGGAGCCTCAAGGTTATATAGCAAATTACATGGGTTTCTGGGTGTATCTACGCCAATTACTTTATATTTAATGTAGTATTTTTATTTTTTATGTTGTATGTTTACATATATTTATTATTTTCGAAATTATATATAATATTTTTTTTTATTTTATAAAACGGTAATATTACATTAAGGATTAATCCGTCTTTTTTTTAAAGTGAAAAATGGTAATTTTACATATGTTCAATGTAGTTTTTCTATTTTTTATGTTGTATGTTTCATATTATTTATAATTTTTAAAAATTAGTAATATTAAAATGTAAAACTATATTTTATGCCACATGTCATCTTTCGGGAGAATTTTTTTTCGCTGATGTGGACGCTCTATGGAGCCTCAAAAGGTCCCTTTTATTAGTAATGTTGTTTTTCAATTTTTTATGTTGTATGTTTACATATTATTTTTAAAAATAAAAATGTAAAATAGTAATCTTACATATGTTTAATGTAGTATTTCCATTTTTATGTTGTATGTTTACATATATTTATTATTTTCGAAATTATATATAATGTTTTTTGACTTTTTTTTATAAAACGGTAATGTTACA
This sequence comes from Brassica napus, assembly GCF_020379485.1. NCBI lineage: Eukaryota > Viridiplantae > Streptophyta > Magnoliopsida > Brassicales > Brassicaceae > Brassica > Brassica napus. Next base: position 3,812,322 of record NC_063438.1, read on the forward strand.
TTATGGAGATAAGCCGTCTTTTTTTCAAGTGAAAAATGGTAATCTTACATATGTTTAATGTAGTTTTTTCATTTTTTATGCTGTATGTTTAAATATTATTTATAATTTTCAAAAATTAGTAATATTAAAATGTAAAACTATATTTTATGCCATGTGTCATCTTTCGGAAGAAATTTTTTTTGCTTATGTGGACGCTCTATGGAGCCTCAAGGTTATATAGCAAATTACATGGGTTTCTGGGTGTATCTACGCCAATTACTCTATATTTAATGTAGTATTTCTATTTTTTATTTTGTATGTTTACATATATTTATTATTTTCGAAATTATATATAATATTTTTTGTTTTTTTATAAAACGGTAATATTACATTAAGGATTAATCCGTCTTTTTTTTTAAAGTGAAAAATGATAATTTTACATATGTTCAATGTAGTTTTTCTATTTTTTATGCTGTATGTTTCATATTATTTATAATTTTTAAAAATTAGTAATATTAAAATGTAAAACTATATTTTATGCCACGTGTCATCTTTCGGGAGAATTTTTTTTCGCTGATGTGGACGCTCTATGGAGCCTTAAAAGGTCCCTTTTATTAGTAAGTCTTTTTTTTTTAAAGTGAAAAATGATAATTTTACATATGTTCAATGTAGTTTTTCTATTTTTTTGCTGTATGTTTCATATTATTTATAATTTTTAAAAATTAGTAATATTAAAATGTAAAACTATATTTTATATCACGTGTCATCTTTCGGGAGAATTTTTTTTCGCTGATGTGGACGCTCTATGGAGCCTTAAAAGGTCCCTTTTATTAGTAAGGATTAACACAAGCAAAATCGCAAATATCACATAACCAAAGGCCCAATAACTGATGACGTTTGAATAACCGCCTAAGCACACCGCCTCTGAGTTTTGTATATAACTACTACTCGTTTCCCTTGATAAAGAAAAAAACAAAAAGCGACTCTGTTCAGCGTTTGGATTCGAAAACACGAGCCATGTCGAGCAACAACGATGGTATGCTCGAAGAGAAGTCTCGTAGATGGACGCAGCTAAACTCGAAACGCTATGGAGACAACAAGAGGAGGTTCGGACACGTGGAGACTCAAAAGGAAGACATGCCTCCTGAGCACGTCAGGAAGATCATCAAGGACCACGGCGACATGTCATCGAAGAAATTCACCCACGACAAACGCGTATACCTAGGAGCACTCAAGTTCGTCCCTCACGCCGTCTTCAAGCTCCTTGAGAACGTGCCGATGCCCTGGGAGCAGGTCCGTGACGTGAAGGTTCTGTACCACGTCACGGGAGCCATCACGTTCGTGAACGAGATCCCGTTGGTCGTGGAGCCTATCTACATGGCTCAGTGGGGAACCATGTGGATCATGATGCGGAGGGAGAAGCGGGACCGTCGCCACTTCAAGAGAATGAGGTTTCCTCCCTTTGATGACGAGGAGCCTCCTCTTGACTACTCGGATAACTTGCTTGACGTGGAGCCTCTTGAACCGATTCAGATGGAGCTAGACGAGGAAGAAGATTCCGCTGTGTACGCTTGGTTTTACGACCACAAGCCGCTTGTAAAGACCAAACTCATCAACGGTCCTAGCTACAGGAGGTGGAATCTCTCGCTTCCGATTATGGCGACGCTTCACAGGCTTGCGGGACAGTTGCTGTCTGATAATTTAATCGATCGGAACTACTTCTACTTGTTTGACAAGGAGTCTTTCTTCACAGCGAAGGCTTTGAACATGTGTATACCCGGCGGTCCTAAGTTTGAGCCTTTGTACAGAGATATGGACCAAGGGGATGAGGATTGGAATGAGTTTAATGACATCACGAAGCTTATCATTCGCTCACCTTTGAGAACTGAATACAGAATAGCTTTTCCTCATTTGTATAATAATAGGCCGAGGAAGGTTAAACTAGGTGCGTATCACAGCCCTATGGTCATGTATATAAAGACCGAGGATCCTGATCTTCCTGCTTTTTATTATGATCCGTTGATTCACCCAATAAGCAGCAATACTAATAAAGAAAGGCGGAAAAGGAAAGTTTATGATGATTATGATGATGAGGAAGAGGAGGATGATTTTACGTTACCCGAAGGAGTGGAGCCTTTGCTAAAGGACACACAACTCTATAGTGAAACTACATCTGCTGGAATCTCTTTGTTGTTTGCGCCACGGCCTTTCAACATGAGGTCTGGGAGGACGCGGCGGTCCGAAGATATCCCACTGGTGTCAGAGTGGTTCAAGGAGCACTGTCCTCAGTCTTATCCTGTTAAAGTTCGGGTCAGCCACCAAAAGCTCTTGAAATGCTACGTGTTGAACGGTCTGCACAGTAGACCACCTAAGTCTCACAAGAAGAAGCATTTATTCCGCTCTCTCGCGGCTACAAAGTTTTTCCAAAGCACCGAACTGGACTGGGTCGAAGCGGGTCTGCAAGTCTGCCGGCAAGGGCATAACATGCTGAATCTGCTGATTCACCGCAAGGGTTTGAACTACTTGCATCTCGACTACAACTTCAACTTAAAGCCAGTGAAGACTTTAACCACCAAAGAGAGGAAGAAGTCGCGTTTCGGGAACGCTTTCCATCTCTGCCGGGAGATCCTCCGCCTGACGAAGCTTGTAGTCGATGCAAACGTCCAGTTCCGCCTCGGTAACGTAGACGCCTTCCAGCTGGCTGACGGGCTTCAGTATATTTTCTCCCACGTCGGCCAGCTGACGGGCATGTACCGTTACAAGTACAGACTCATGAGGCAGATCAGGATGTGCAAGGACTTAAAGCACTTGATATATTACCGTTTCAACACCGGTCCCGTTGGTAAAGGACCAGGGTGTGGCTTCTGGGCTCCTATGTGGAGGGTGTGGTTGTTTTTCCTACGAGGAATAGTTCCTCTTCTCGAACGATGGCTAGGGAACCTTCTCGGCCGTCAGTTCGAGGGGCGTCACTCTAAAGGAGTTGCGAAAACCGTCACGAAGCAGAGAGTCGAAAGCCATTTCGATCTGGAGCTTCGAGCTGCCGTCATGCACGACGTTCTTGATGCAATGCCGGAAGGTATCAGGAAAAATAAAGCCAAGACGATATTACAACACCTTAGTGAGGCGTGGCGGTGCTGGAAAGCTAATATTGCTTGGAAGGTCCCTGGTTTGCCCGTACCTGTTGAGAATATGATTCTTCGTTATGTTAAGTCTAAGGCTGATTGGTGGACGAACGTTGCTCACTACAACCGTGAGAGGATCAGAAGAGGTGCTACAGTTGATAAGACTGTTTGTAAGAAGAATCTAGGAAGGCTGACTCGTCTTTGGCTAAAGGCGGAACAGGAACGGCAGCATAATTATCTGAAAGATGGTCCGTATGTGACTTCGGAGGAAGCAGTGTCGATTCATACGACCACTTTTCATTGGCTGAAGTCAAGGAAGTTCTCTCCGATTCCGTTCCCTCCACTGTCATACAAACACGACACGAAGATTCTCATCCTGGCGCTTGAGAGGCTGAAGGAATCATACGGTGGTGCTGTGAGGTTGAACCAGCAGCAGCGAGAGGAGCTTGGTCTGATTGAGCAAGCTTACGACAACCCTCACGAAGCTCTGACGCGTATCAAACGTCTTCTCCTCACGCAGCGTAACATGAAAGAGGTTGGGATACAGTTTATGGATCTATACAGCTACTTGATTCCAGTGTACGAGATAGATCCTCTGGAGAAGATTACAGATGCTTATCTTGATCAGTACTTGTGGTACGAGGCTGATAAGCGCGGCTTGTTTCCGAACTGGATCAAGCCAGCAGACTCTGAGCCGCCGCCGCTTCTGGTTTACAAGTGGTGTCAAGGTATCAATAACTTGCAAGGCGTATGGGACACGAGTGATGGGCAGTGTGTGGTGATGCTCCAGACCAAGTTCGAAAAGCTCTTTGAGAAGATTGATATTACTATGTTGAACAGGCTTCTCCGTTTGATTCTTGACCACAATCTTGCAGATTACATGTGCGCCAAGAACAACGTGCTTCTGGCTTACAAGGATATGAGTCATACCAACTCTCACGGTCTGATCAGAGGACTCCAGTTTGCGTCGTTTGTCGTTCAGTTTTACGGACTGTCTCTTGATCTCTTGCTTCTCGGTTTGACTCGAGCTAATGAGATCGCTGGACCGCCGCAGACGCCTAACGAGTTTATGACGTTTTGTGATACAAAAGTGGAGACGTGTCATCCCATAAGGATGTACGCTCGGTACATAGACAGAGTTCATATAGTGTTTAAATTTACACACGAGGAGGCACGTGATCTTATCCAGCGGTATCTCACGGAGCATCCCGATCCCAACAATGAGAACATGGTGGGATACAATAACAAAAAGTGCTGGCCAAGAGATGCGAGGATGAGGCTGATGAAACACGATGTTAATCTCGGTAGAAGCGTGTTCTGGGGCATTAAGGACATTCTGCCTCGGAGCATCACGACTTTGGAGTGGGAGAATGGTTTCGTCTCTGTGTACAGCAAGGATAATCCCAACCTTCTCTTCAGCATGTGTGGGTTCGAAGTTCGGATACTTCCAAAAATCAGGACAGCCCAAAGCAATGCTAAAGATGGTGTGTGGAATCTGCAGAATGAACAGACCAAGGAGAGGACTGCGGCTGCGTTTCTCCGGGTCGACGATGAGCACATGAAGGCGTTTGAGAATCGTGTGAGGCAGATTCTCATGTCTTCAGGATCAACAACTTTCACCAAGATAGTCAATAAATGGAACACAGCTCTGATCGGTCTCATGACTTACTTTCGCGAAGCCACTGTCCACACGCAAGAGCTTTTGGATCTTCTCGTCAAGTGTGAGAACAAAATCCAGACGAGGATCAAGATAGGGCTGAACTCAAAGATGCCTAGCCGGTTTCCTCCCGTTGTCTTCTACGCTCCAAAGGAACTCGGCGGGCTGGGAATGTTGTCGATGGGCCATATCTTGATCCCGCAAAGCGACCTCAAGCACAGCAAGCAGACGGACGTTGGTGTAACCCACTTTAGAAGCGGGATGAGCCACGAGGAAGACCAGCTCATACCAAACTTGTACCGTTATATACAGCCATGGGAAAGCGAGTTTATCGACTCGCAGCGCGTGTGGGCAGAGTACGCTTTAAAGAGACAAGAAGCACAAGCCCAAAACAGGCGTCTTACATTAGAAGATCTTGAAGACTCTTGGGATAGAGGGATCCCTCGTATCAACACACTGTTTCAGAAGGACAGGCATACTCTAGCATATGATAAAGGCTGGAGGGTGCGGACCGAGTTTAAGCAGTACCAAGTCCTGAAACAAAACCCATTCTGGTGGACACACCAGAGGCATGACGGGAAGCTGTGGAACTTGAACAACTACCGAACCGATGTTATACAAGCTCTCGGAGGCGTAGAGGGTATCCTCGAGCATACCCTCTTCAAGGGGACTTACTTCCCAACGTGGGAGGGTCTTTTCTGGGAGAAGGCGTCTGGTTTCGAGGAGTCGATGAAGTACAAGAAGCTGACGAACGCACAGAGGTCTGGTCTTAACCAGATTCCGAATAGAAGATTCACTCTCTGGTGGTCTCCGACGATTAACCGGGCGAATGTTTACTTGGGTTTCCAGGTGCAGTTGGACCTGACGGGAGTGTTCATGCATGGAAAGATTCCTACGCTGAAGATATCTTTGATTCAGATATTCCGTGCTCATTTATGGCAAAAGATCCACGAGAGTGTTGTCATGGATCTTTGCCAAGTGCTGGACCATGAGCTGGAGGCTTTGGAGATAGAGACTGTCCAGAAGGAGACTATTCATCCGAGGAAGAGTTACAAGATGAACAGTTCTTGCGCTGATGTACTTCTATTCGCTTCAGGTAAATGGCCAATGTCCAAACCTAGCCTGCTCGCCGAGTCGAAAGACGCCTTCGACCAGAAGGCGAGTAACAAGTACTGGATCGATGTGCAGCTTCGATGGGGAGATTACGACTCCCACGATATCGAGCGTTACACCAGGGCTAAGTTTATGGACTACACAGCGGATAGCATGTCTATCTATCCGTCTCCGACGGGTGTAGTGATTGGGATTGATCTGGCGTATAACTTGCATTCAGCGTTTGGTAATTGGTTCCCTGGTTCGAAGCCTCTTGTGACTCAAGCGATGAACAAGATTATGAAGGCGAATCCGGCTCTACACGCGTTGAGGGATAGGATAAGGAAAGGTTTGCAGTTGTACTCGTCCGAGCCCACGGAGCCGTACTTGTCGTCTCAAAACTATGGGGAGATATTCAATAATCAGATTAAGTGGTTTGTTGATGATACTAATGTCTACCGCGTCACGATTCACAAGACTTTCGAGGGGAATCTAACGACTAAGCCGATCAACGGTGCGGTTTTTGTTTTCAATCCGAGAACTGGACAGCTGTTTTTGAAGGTTATCCACACGAGTGTTTGGGCTGGTCAGAAGCGTTTGGGACAGTTGGCGAAGTGGAAAACTGCTGAAGAGGTTGCTGCGCTTGTGAGGTCTCTACCTGTTGAAGAACAGCCGAAGCAGATCATTGTCACACGTAAAGGAATGCTGGATCCGTTAGAGGTTCACTTGCTTGACTTCCCAAACGTTGTTATCAAGGGAAGCGAGCTTCAGCTTCCGTTCCAGGCTTGTCTCAAGATTGAGAAGTTCGGCGATATGATTCTGAAGGCGACGGAGCCGAAGATGGTTTTGTTCAATATCTATGATGATTGGTTGAAGAGTGTTTCTTCTTATACCTGCTTTTCGAGACTTATTCTGATCCTACGTGCGCTTCATGTGAATAACGAGAAGGCTAAGATGTTGTTGAAGCCGGACAAGTCTGTTGTCACTGAGCCGCATCACATCTGGCCATCACTCACCGATGAACAATGGGTGAAGGTGGAGGTAGCACTAAGAGATTTAATCCTTTCTGACTATGCGAAGAAAAACAACGTCAACACTTCCGCTCTAACTCAATCGGAGATGAGAGATATTATTCTAGGAGCTGAGATCACTCCGCCGTCTCAACAGAGGCAACAGATAGCTGAGATTGAGAAACAAGCCAGCCAGGTTATCGCAGTCACAACGAAAACGAGAAACGTTCATGGAGACGAGCTCATCGTCTCCACCGTCACCCCCTACGAGCAAGCAGCGTTTAGCTCCAAGACGGACTGGCGCGTGCGTGCAATATCAGCAACCAACCTCTACCTAAGAGTCAACCACATCTACGTGAACTCAGACGGCGTGAACGAGTCCGGATACACGTACATCATGCCGAAGAACCTCCTGAAGAGGTTCATATGCGTAGCGGATCTCCGCACCCAAATAGCTGGATACTTGTACGGTATCAGCCCTCCGGATAACCCTCGAGTGAAGGAGATTCGTTGCGTTGTGATGGTGCCGCAGCGGGGAAGCTCCCAGGCTGTTCACTTGCCGTTGTCTCTCCCTGAGAATGATTTGTTAAACGATCTCGAGCCCTTGGGGTGGTTGCACACGCAGCCCAACGAGCTCCCGGAGCTCTCGCCGCAGGATGTTGTCTCTCATTCACGGATTCTGGAGATGAACAAGAAGCAGTGGGATGGAGAAAAATGCATTGTCATGACGTGTAGTTTTACTCCGGGCTCGTGCTCTTTGACGGCTTATAAGCTGACTCAAAGTGGATATGAATGGGGACGAGTCAACCAGGACGCAGGTGGGAGGAGCGATCCTCGGGGTTATGTTCCAACGCATTATGAGAAGGTTCAGATGCTGTTGAGTGATCGTTTTCTTGGGTTTTATATGGTTCCTGAAAACGGATCTTGGAATTATAATTTTATGGGAACTAAGCATGCGGTGGATATGAAGTACAGCGTTAGACTTGGATACCCGAAGGAGTACTTTGACGTGGAGCATCGACCTACTCATTTCTTGGAGTTTAGTAGCATGGAGGATGCTGAAATGGCTGAGGGAGATCGAGAGGACATCTTTGGTTGACTTTATTTCTCTACAATACACTTTTTGTAGACTTGTTGCTGCGTATGAAGATATTGTGTGCTTACTTTACTTACTATCTTTAGAGTATAATTTATGCAATGTTAAGTGCCTTTGCAACTGCTTTGTTTTTTTTGTCTTCATTTCGAGATCTTGCGTTTTGCTTGCTGGCTGGTGCTAGTGCTTAGTTTTTTTTTTTTTTTTGTGCAAAGAGATTATATTAAAAGCAAAGGAAAGATAGAGGGCCGAAAAACAAGGCCCAATACCCAGATGTTCAAACAAGTGCAGAAACAGAAGAGATCAGAGCCCGTTTGGCTAAACAGTCAGCCTTTTGGTTTTCTGATCGAGGAACAAAGGAGAAAGAGATAGATTCAAACACCGAGGAGATCTGCTTGATATCTGAGACGATACCGAAGATTTCTTTAATCTGGAGTTTGTGTTGGATTGCTCTGATGAGCGTTTGACAGTCTGAGTAGACCCTGATGCTGGTGATATCGAGAGATGCGGCGGCGAGGAGACCCGATCGGAGTGCTAGTGCTTAGTTTACTATTCAAATTTTCAGAAAAATTCTTGTACTGAGACATCACTTTGTTTTTTTTTTTGTCGTATTAGATATTTGTAGTAGTTTGGATTTAAATGTACTAGAAGATATCTGTCTGATAATTGAGAACAAGCTAACCAATGATTGAGGTTCAGTCCCCAAGTCCTAAGTGCTTTGCTAGTTAAAATAGCTACGGAAGTTTGTGTTTAAGAGTCGACTGTAGCTTATTGATTTGTTTTGCTGTTATCTGGACATAAGCTCAAGTGTGTATATGTATTAATTTTAGCCTCCTAGGTTTCTGGTTTTATACTCGCATACTCTTGTAATCTTGCTATTCTCTTAATGGTTATGGATGATTTTTATTGAGTGCTTCGTTTTATCAATTTTATATACTGTTGCATGGTCTGTTCTACGTAACAGAACGTTCTAAATCATATGGTTAGAGGCTGAAAACAACTGCCAATGTCTTATAACAATCAACAACAACAACATTCAATTGATGCAGAGTTTCAAAGAGTTACATATTACTAGACAAATACATAAGATCGTCTCATACATTAGTCTCAAACCAAAGCACACACCAAGTCCTCCTCACAGACTAAGGAGAATCATATCATTCATATTACTACCACACACAGAAATCATTAAACTTTTTTCATAACCATAACTTGCAACAAATCAGATTTATTAGCTGACTTTTTTTATAAGAGATTCAGTTGATTACCTCTGTTAATTGCAGGTCTGAAGGTGTCTTCCATAACTCATAACCGGTGCAGGCTCTCTACCACGTGGCATAACAGGTTTCACAGTCTCAAATGCCTCCACAAGCAATGCAACTTTCCTTTTCCTTGCTGAGGAAAGTTTGGTAACAGTACGCTGCAGAGCATAATCAAACATCCAATCCTCAGAGTTTCTCCTCTCATCTATGTCCTGATGCTTGAGGTCAACCTTTTCAGCATCCGCATCTGGCACAAGTGGAAGGTAATTGGGTTCTCTTGGGTTGAACTCCTTCAAATCCTCTGTCTCTTCCACAGGTTTCTTGCCTTTCTTGATAGTCCAAGACATGGTAGCATCTGACTCTTCTTGGTTGCATGGCTTTGGTGTACGGTTATATGGAACCTTTGTGGTTTCTTCAGTTTGGTCTTGGAGCTCCTCTTTTTGATCTTCAGTTTTATTATCATTTAATGTCTCTTCGCCAGATTCATCTGCTTCTGAGTTCTCTTGGATCTCTTTCATTGAGTCATCTAATAGAGTCTCCTCCAAGTCATGATCACCTTCTAAAACTCTCACCATCTCTTCACTATCAGAGTCATCATTGACCTGACAAGAAGTCTCTTTCACCGAGTCATCTACTAAACTCTCCTCCGAATCAGATTGTATTGATTCAGTTCCATGTTCACCTTCAGAGTAGTAATCATCAGCCTCATGAGTCTCTTGCATCTCTTTCACAGAGTCAGCTACAAAAGTCTCCTCCGTATCAGTGTAACCATCTGAATCAGTTTCAGAACGAGGTGCTCCTTCAGAGAGAGCTTCTGAGATTTGAGTAACAACATCAGCCTCAATACTCTCTTTCTTCTCCTCAACATACATCTCCACAACCTCTTCCTTGGAAGCTTTCTTCTGAGACTTCAAACTCCGTCTCCTAGAGGAGATAAAGCTTTTAAGAGGAGGATACTGCTTGTGAAGATGGCCGTTGAGTGAACAGTACGTGTAAGGACAGACTTTTAAAACAGAAGTTCCGCTAACTGCTTCATCATCATGAAGCATCAGATAGTCTGGAAACTTGGAGTCTTTCAAAGTAGAGGAACAAGTAGCTCTCTGTGAACATCTCTTGAAACTTGGAGCCTTTGTCAAACCCCTAACCATCCTCGAACTCGGCTTCTTGATACTTTTCTCTTTTATAACTCCATGACGAGAATCATGTTTCGGACCGGTTTGGTTCTTCTTCTGATTAAGTCTACTCTTGTTCTCCTTCCTTGCCTCAGAGCTAGAGGTGCCTTTCATGTAATTAGGAGACATACCTGTCCCTTTAACAGCAACTAGATCATGTTTCTTTGGTGGTGTTTGTGGCTTACCTGATTGAGAAACCGAACTGTCTATAACCTTCCTTTTAGGTTTTGTCCGCTTCTTCATCGTCATCATCTCCGGTCCAAGACTCTTGACATGTTCTTGACCAAACCGAGTTTCAGGCTGGAGATTATAAGACTCGGTTGCTTGACAAGTCTTCCTCTGAACCATCTTCTCAAAGTCTTTGCTTTGCCTGAAGACAAAGCTATTTTTTGTTTACAGCACAAGAAGAAAGAAGAAAAAAAACGTAAGATTCTCTTTTGTTTTTTCAATGGTAGGATACGTATGCGGTTTTGTCTTAGTGCATTTATAACTTTACTTGAATTTTGTTCAGACTTGAAATATTTTGAATATAACTTTGTGATTTGGACAAGCACTGATAAAGATATTGATTTTGGTCGGTCCAGTTTCTCTTTTATTATTGGTGGGAGGAGCCAACCTCTCCATGTAACACGAGCGATAATGCGCATTATGTTCTTTTGTCCTCTTCCAAGTTTTTTTTGGCTCCTCTGACCCCACAAATTAACGAAGAGGGCTATCATATTATATAGTTTTAAATGTTTGATTTGTATTTGAGTGTATATAAACAAGTTTGGTATCTGCAAATATCTATAATCAAAGCCATACCAAAAGCATTTCGTTATTGGAGAACCGACGATTATTTTTCTGGTTTTAGTCCACAAAGGTGTGTCCAGAAAGTATAATATGACTTTCTCACGCATATTGCTTTCTAGAATAAGGAGTATGAGAGTATCAATATCTGAATTATTTTACTTATGTTGCAAACAAACAGTCGTTGTTCTTCTTTTATTGTTTAATATCATGATATAACTAGTTTTGTTGATATGGGTGAATTTTTGAAGCTTGAATGCTAATGATCCATGCATCATATATAATGCATTCAAGTAAAGAATCTGAGAGTGTTTCATCAGAATAATACATAATGCATCGTATGATTTTGAAGTTCATTCCTCACCTCGGTTCTCTCATGCATGATTTTAAAATCAAATTTAACTTTTTTTTTTTGATCAAACTAAACTTGCATTAATTTAAAATGTGTTTACACTCCAACAAAAGAGGATACAAAAAGGCTATTGACAGCCAAACAAACAACAACAACAACATAAGGGATAGAATGGCGATACAAATCACAAGAAAGAGCCATATGAAATTGTACCACAACAACATCATAAGCTTCTTTAAAGACCGCATCTAGTGTAACCCGTAGGACAACACACACTGCACCATACGCAGAGAAGAGCATTCGATGGGAAGAAGATCCTTGCAATACCAACGAAACTTGTTCATCCCATTTACTCCATATAGGAAGAAATATTAGGAAAAAAGACTGATTCAAACGAGGGACAAGCGGGAACTTAAAACCCGCCACATCCATATTCATCGGGACAAAGATGACAATGAGTTTCTCTTCTACCTGCCACCAAGAAGAGAGATACACAAACACAACACCAACATCCGGAATGAAACCCATAAGAGAACTGCATACTGCAGACGCTCGCGCCAAGGCGATATAAATGCTACTAAAGATCACAAAGGTAGAACCAAATGAGGCTAAGCCCATCGGTATATCACCAGCTAAGATCATGAACCTCAATTCCAACATCACCCATACAGATAGCTGTCTAAACCATTCTACAGTAGCAGAATAAGTAGTAAATAAGGAGCTAAGATGAGCATGAAGGACCTTACAAGGACGACTGGTAGGGAGGTCGAAACACCCAAATAGAGACCTGTATATCACAGGATAATGGAGCCCGTAGGCGAAAGAAGTGTCATCGACACACCCAAATAGATACCTGTATACCACAGGAGAAAGGAGCCCGTAGGCGAAGGAAGTGTCGCTAGCAGACACCGGAAGACCACCACCGCCACTTTTCTTTGTTGTCATCCTAGATGGAGGCTTTAGAGTTAATATATGGGTAAGAGCTTGAGGAGATGGTATGAATGGCCGAAGAACAGTGATGATTCCACAAACACGAACCACAAGATCTGGATATAAACCTTTAGAACCAAATCTTGTGGCACCAAAGAACACAAAAGAAACAACACCACCACTGGCCAGATTTGGAAATCGAGTTTCCAGATTCTGAATATACGCTTGAGAGAGGGTGAATGGTGTGTCAAAGTGCAGGTGAACAACGAGGCGGAATGAAGCGTCGAGAGGATCCGGTGGTTCTGGCCGGGAGAGAGCTTCGAACGGCACCGGAGAAAACAAACACGGCGGTGGATCTGGTGGTTCGTGCGGAGTGAGAGCTTGCGCAAGAGACGACGAACACGGTTGCGGAGAGAGAGCTTCGAACGGCACCGGAGAAGGCAGAGATGGCGGCGGATCTGGAGGAGGGCGGGGTCACAACGGAGGAGACGAGGGACGGAGTGACGAAAGACGGGACACCATCACCATCGGAGCCATGGGAGAGCTGCTTCAAAGTGTTGGGGTCTGGAGAACTGGATTGAACCTGAAAAGGAAATCCATGGAGGAGGCCACCTAGGGAAGAGCGTCAGAGAGAGAAACCTTTAGGGTGATGGTTTGGATAGTAGTCAGTCTATGATTTTTATTTCAAATTTAACTTTTCTATGTGAGGTAATCACAAAGAGCCTCATTTTGTTTTGACTCCTCCTCTTTTTGTCTTACATCTTTCATATAGTAAAAAAAGTGTTTAGTACACTTATCATATACTCCTCCTCATATATCAAAATCTTTAGTCTACATACAGCCTCTCTAATCATTTTAAAGATCTGAAAGACGTTTTTAAACTGTTTGTATCTATTGTAGTGATGAAAGTAAAAAACAGTAGTTGACACACAAAAAAAGAGTTAAAAAAAAACACTCGCAGACAACTCAAATTATTGACACATACCTCGGCCATTTACAAGCTTTTTATATGCATCAAACACCATTTGGAAGTTAAACCACACATGCTATATGCAATAGTGCAAACAACTAACTATAAAGCGCTTTCCTTAAAATTTCATGTAACAAAGTTCAGTCCCATCACTTAATCACATATGTCTATAATTGCAGTATAAAAAGAGTTAAAGATGTTTATCAACCATACTGAGGCATAAGATTGAACCAGTCTACATTCATATCTGATCCGCTGATTCACTTTGTTGTGCTTGAGGAGGACGATGTGGAGGTGTCAAGAGCACTGGTGGAGGAGTCCAGAGACCAACATGAGGAGTATAGGTTGTATAGAGACCTGGTTGAGGACTCCAGAGCCCTGCTGGAAGAGTCCCGGTTGGACTGAGATCTTGAGCTGAGACAAATTCAATCAAGCGACCAGTATAATACTCAATTGAACCAGGGAAAATTCGTGGAAATGGGGAGTTGGAATTGTCGCTGGAGAAGGTGTGGGAGAGAGCAATGGGGATGGAGGTGGTGAGGGTGTAAGAATCCGGTATAAGGATGGGGATTTAGCCCGTGCACACCTGCGGATAACAACATCGGGAGATCCATAGATCTCTATGTCACCTGAGATGAAAATAAGAGATTCAGATCTCTCATTTAGATTTCAAAATGATAAAATTAGAAACGAGAGTTACCTTCTGAGTCGATACAAAGGGGCATTTTAACTTTATAGGACTTTGAAATTTTATCTTTCCAAAAATCTGTTCACTACTTGTACAGTAAAACTTCTATAGGACTTTGAAATTTTATTAATTTGTAGAGACCATATATTTACATATTCTTATGCACACATTCCATTTAGTTTCTTCATGCCAGCAATCAATGAATCGAAGAACTATTGAAACCCAACACTAGGTGATCAATATCAAACACAAACTTATTGCTTTATAAATTTTCTCAAAACTAAAGCTTTCTCATAAATCTCTTTAAGTTATACCACATCATGGTATCTCCTTATGTATAATTCATATTTTTCTAAACTCATTAGGAAACATATATTTCATTTTCTTGATCCTAAACTCATTAGGAAAGCTTACAATCTAAGTTAACTTCAAGCTTAAGTCAACAAGAACAAGTTTGTTTCTCTCAACTTCTAGGGTTATATTTTTTTAGGTTTCTTCTGTCGAAAGTATCTAATTATATAATTACAAAAACTGCCATTGCCATTTAATCAAGTCTGTTTACAATATTATTAAACCAATGAAATTATACAAGTTATATACTAAACCAGAAATTTGAGATGTATTTCTCGGCTTCTTCAAAATCAGATCTTATCTTTCCAAAAATCAGTTCACTACTTTTATATATCAAACTGGGCGTAGGGCGAGTATGCAAATGAAAAATAGTTAAAAATTTATTAATTTGGAAAATATTTTTATTTTAAACTGAAAGTAGATTGACTATTTTGTTATTCTTGTTGAAAATATAAGATTGATTAACATTTTTTCATGATCTATTCTACTTTATCAGTTAGTAAAATATATTAAATTACTCAAAATTGTAGTTGAAATTCAACATATAAATTATGAAATTTCTACCTCTTATACTCTGTTTTCAAATCAAATGAGCGTTTTAGTTTCCGTTATAAATTTTCTTTTAAACATAATGATTCAGATAATATGAAAAATAAAATAATCCATTAACTATTGAAAATTATTTAGATTGTATAAAATTATAATACGAATCGTTACTCCTTAAAAGTATACATATTTATTTGAAATAATTATCAAATAAACATTATCCAAACTGATTAGGTCTTTTATAAATATTATAGTTTAGTTTTTAGATTAAAATTAGTGATTGTTGTCTCAGCTAGAAATACTACCATAAGCCAAGTGGGGTTCTCCGGTTAAAACTGCTGCTAATGCCTAATGGTGATGAACTAAACCGCTGCCAAGTTGGTTCTTCTAGCTAAAACTGCTACTACTAGGTGGAATCAACACCACCAGTCACAGACCTTAACGCAACGAAGAGGGCTCTCATATTATATAGTTTTAAATGTTTGATTTGTATATTTGAATATAATAAACAAGTTTGGTATCTGCATAGATCTATAATCAAAACCATACCAAAAGCATTTCGTTATCGGAGAACCGACGATTATTTCTTTGGTTTTAGTCCACAAAGGTGTGTCCAGAAAGTATAATATGACTTTTCTAGAATAAGGAGGATACAAAGTAGTTATATTTGAATTCTTGAATAACAAAATAGAATATTTACACTACTTTTCTAAAAATATGAATAGAGTACTTTTTAGCGACATGCAACAGAATTGTAATGAATTGAATTTTGAAAATTTGAAATTTTGAATGTTTTCTATTGGAAGTTGTTGCAGCAGAATCTGTCCAAAAACAATTAAAATTAATCATAGTTTTAATATTAGATATAAATTAAAATTTGTTTTTAGTTACTAATAAAATTCCTACATAATCATATAGTTTTTTTTCATAATCATATAGTTAGTTATAGTTATGGGTTGTATCATATAGTTTAGTTTAGTTTAGTCATAGAAGTTAGAATTATCGTGCAAACTTTGCCCTCCTCAACATAATCCATCAAAAGCATAAACATAAGTTTAATTAGATAGGCCTCCTCCATTATGAGTACTTTAATATATAATAATCGTCAACTTCTTCTACACGTCTTCGAAATTATGATGAATGTGTAATGAATGTATCACTTATCTCCCAAGAACTCAAGAATGGTGACAACGTGGCAAAAATCCATACAACTGTCACCTCACTATTGGCTGAAAACCAAACACAAAATCAAATGCTTTGGACCCGTATCTAGTCAACGTTGGAAGAAGTCGTGCCAACGTCGTGTTGACAAGTCTGGAAACAAGCTTGCTTCCAAATCTATCATACTTTCATCTTTTTATATCTAAAGATCCTCCTCAGATCTTGAAACACATTCTAAACAAAGCAAAATAAACACAGAAACACAAAGATACGCTGCGCAAAAGACTTGGGAGAATCAACTTTTTATTGTGTCTATGGGGAAGAAACATGATCTTAGCATCAACTCTCTGAGTTATCATTCCACAGAAGACGAAGAAGACAAAAGCTGCAAGAACAGTCTCTTCTTCGGATTGTTCGATGATTCTGAATCCACGAGGCTAAGAAGTGGAAGCATGAAGAGACAATACAGCGACATGGGAGATATCTACCACAGAGTTTATGAAGAACGTCATGATGATGTTAACTATGGTGATGGTGATGATGAAGGATCCAAGGTGGACATGAGAGTCTTGATGTTACTAGAGTATATGAGAGAGCTTTATGTGGGGCAGCTTCAGGTTCTGAAGAAGATGTTTCCAGGTGGAGCCAAAGACGAGTTTCTTGGTTTCTTTACCAAGATCGGAGACGCTATGTCTCAGTTTAAAAAAGATTCTCGTCCTCTTACAAAGTCAAAGACTATGCAAAGGAGTCTAAGTGTCAATTTGGGCTCAACAGAGTTAAGAGATAAAAGGTTTAAAGTTACCACGGTTGAAGCCGGAGGTGCTCCCGCCGGTGGAGCTGGTGGTGCTGCCGGTGGTGCTGGAACTAGCGGTGCTGCTGGAGGAGGTAAAGGTGGCTCGGCAGCTGGTCAAGGCCAGCCTAAGAAATAGTCAGGGTTTGTGACATGTGGACATGGATGATCAAATCAAATGATATGTGTATATTTTGCATTACACAAGACGTTATTCTTTGCTAAAAGAAATGAAATGTAATGCGTGTGATTATATGTTTGTATTATGTTTTAGCATACATTGAAGTATTAGAGTCATGATGATCCAAATATAAGGCTATGGAAGAAAAGAAAGAAGATAAGACTATGGACTTGTCAACTGAAGACAAATCTTAGCTTTGATCTATCTTTCTTTGTTTGTTGTTTGATTCTCATATTCTTTTATATGTTATTTCAGTTAAAAAGAAAAAGCTTCGGCTTTTGTTAGTGTGCAAGATTACTCAAAAACTCTTAAGATAATGAATTTTCTATTGAACTCGACCGTGGTTGCCGGTTAACCAAACGATAAAATGTTGAATACTATAATGTCTAACCATTATTTTTGTTTTCAAGTGAGAGTATGGAGATGAAAACCCGAAAGAAAGTATATAATATATGATAAGCCAACAGAATGGTAAGAGTTTACAATAAACCTTGAAGATGAGATAAGTCACAGCATCACAGCCAAACTAGCTAGACTCTCCTTTTAAAAAGTTGAAATCCTCCACATGGTCCACAAAGACTTTAACACTACTAACATTCTCACCAAAACCTTGGATTTCAACACTCCTGAGAGTGTTCTTTTCGGCATTGAAATATAAAACATAAAACCGTTTAAATGTATCGAGCAAGAACAAAACAAATTCACCTCTAGTAGTCATTCCAGCCACGGTAAATTCTTGGAGTTTAATGACATCATTCTGAGGCAAAGGGTAGACATACTTGGACCATTCTTTTTTATCGACGTCATGTAGAACCCACATACGCAGCTCAATGGCACCACTGTCGCCAGACTCCCAATTAATCCCACCTAATTTACCCTTATAATTTATCAATGTCGGAGTTTTACGATTAAAGCATTCTGCTTCAATAACCTTGAACTCCTCATGCCTAACATCAAAACAAACTATCACTAGTATGTTTTTTTCAAGAGCTACGTAATATATATCGCCACTGATGCATATTCCTTTAGACCAATAATAACTGTAGTATTTTGGACAAACGATGTCACTCCTCTCCTCCACCCAAGTTTTTGAACTCCTAATGTCAAAATTATATGACGATCCCTTGGAGGAAAATAAGGATGATGATCTACCAATATTTTGAATTGTTTGTCAACTGGATCAAACCCTAAAAAGGCTTCTGACGTATTGTCAGTGGCGGACCCAGGATTTTTATAAACCTGGGTCAGAAATTAATTGGGCTTTAAAATCAAAACTAAAAAAAGAAAAAAGTGGGTGTCAAGAGAGGTTTGAACCCTGGTTTAGGGGTGTCAGCCGAAGTCAAAACACCACTAGAGCTAGCGAAATTCAGTTGTACATATTTAACAAACCAGATTTATAAGATTTAAGGGGTGTCAGCTGAACCCCCTTCTTTATACATAGGTCTGCCACTGCGTATTGTGCATGATCACTTTAGGTAACTCCGCATACTGTCCCGTGATAGGATTACATATCAGAGGCATTGCATCCTCCCCTGAGCGGCCCTTTCCACGGAAACATATCAAACCAGATGCATAGTTACAATTTTCTGAAGGGAACGTTGTATGATAATCGGCGGATACTACAAGAGAAGAGTTTTCATAAGGAATCTGAGGCTGTGGCGACGAGTAGAAGTGTAGTTCCTCACCAACTTTGTCGACTGCGAATAAGAGACGTGGTCGAGAAGATGACCTGGTCAAGTACAAATCTTTGAAATATGGACTACTAAGCATGGTTCGCCATAACTTGGACACGCAATGAAACCTCCCTACTGATTTTGAAGGCAGTCTTGAGAGTATCTCTAGAATGAGATCTATTGGGATGGAATCTGAATTTTCTGCTCTATTCATGATCGCTCTATTAACCGCTGATGGGAAGGAGAGAGATATCCAGAGAAAACAACTCACACAGGTACCATTATATATAGAGACCTAAGTAAGAGCATCTCCATTAAAGTCTATAGATATCTAAACATCAAAGGAAAATGTAAAAATAGAAGTGTTAAGGAATAGTATTTCAAAATAAAAACTTGTAGTTTTTCATTAGATATTCTCAGCCATGTGTTAATCTTTAAGTGGTTTGACTTTTTTATAATATTAAATTCAAATAAATAACTCAAAATTTTAGTATATTATCATTAATAAGTTTATATACTCATTTTATATTTGCAAGATATGTTACTTTTTAGAGATAAAACTATAATTGGTATGAATTTGTTTAAGTTGATGTCAAAAAAGCTATAACAGGTAACTTATAGAATAATAAAATAAAATGAAAAAATGAAAAAAAAGTAATTGGAAAAAAGATAAATATTGGCTACTTATTTGTTTCTTTCTGGATTTAACAAGAAATAAATCGTTAATAATTTTAAAAATATAAAAAATGACAATGTACATAAGTTAAATGTTAAAGAATAAAGAGAATTTAACTAAGTAGGGATTATTGGTTGGTATGTTTTGATGGATTTGAAAATCCAAACTAAATTTAGTGTTATTGGTTTTATGATTTTAAAATATGTATTGAAATCATGTGTTATTGGTGTAATGATTCATAAATTCTAATTCAAATCAATTGTTATTCAATCATACGGATGTACTAATAGATTTGATTTCATAATGAATTTGAATGTTACATGAATTTCTTTGTTAAAAATACAAAGACGTTACTCTATGCTAAAAAGAATGAAATGTAATGCGTGTGATTACATGTTATGTATTATGTTTTAGCATAAATAGAAGTATCGGAGTCATGATCCAAATATAAGACTTTGGAGTTGTCAACTGAAGACAAATCTTAGCTTTGATGTTTCTTTGTTTGTTGTTTGGTTTGCATATTATTTTATGTTCTTTCAGATAATAAGAAAAGCTTCGGCTTTTGTTTGTGTGCAAGATTATTCAAAAACTCTTAATAAAATGAATTTTCTATTGAACTCAACCAAACGAGACATGTAATCATAATATTGAATACTATAATGTCAAATATTATTTTTGTTTTCAAGTGAGAGCGTAGAGATGAAAACCCGAAAGAGAGTATATGATATATGATAAGCCACATGAAGATGAGATAAGTCACAAGAACATCACAGCCAAACTAGCTAGACTCTCTTTTAAAAAAAAAGTTGAAATCCTCCACATGGTCCACTAAGACTTTAACACTACTAACATTCTCACGAAAGCCTTGGATTTCAACACTCCTGAGAGCGTTCTTTTCGGGATTGAAGTAGAAAACATAAAAAGGTTTAAATGTATCGATCATAGACAAAACAAATTCACCTCTAGTGGTCATTCCAGCAACGGTAAAATCGTGGAGTTTAATGTCATCATTCTCAGGCAAAGTATAGACATATTCCGACCATTCTTGTTTCTCGACATCATGTAGAACCCACATACGCAACTCAATGGCACCACTGTCATTAAGATTCCCAGTAATCCCACCTAATTTACCCTTATAGTTTATCAATGTCGGAGTTTCATGATTAAAGCATTGTGCTTCAATAACCTTGAACTCCTCATACCTAACATCAAAACAAACTATTTCATATACTCCTTTTGAATACCTTGCACAATGTAGGTAGTATACAACTCCACTGATGCATATTCCTTCAGACAAATATCCATAATATTTTGGACAACAGATGTCACTCCTCCACCCAAGTTTTGGCACTCCTAATGTCAAAATTATATGACGATTAGTTGCAGAAGAATAAGGAAAATGCTCTACCAATATCTTGAATTGTTTGTCAATTGGATCAAACCCTAAAACAGCTTTTGATGGAATGTACATGATCACTTTAGGTAACTCCGCATACTGTCCCGTCATAGGATTACATATCATAGGCATTGCTTCCTCCTCTGAGCAGCCCTTTCCACGGAAACATATCAAACCAGATGCATAGTTACAAAGTTCTGAAGTGAACGTCGTATGATAATCGGCGGCTACTACAAGAGACGACTTGTCATAAGGAATTGAAGGCTGTGAGGACGAGTAGAAGTGTAGTTCCTCTTCCTCTTCCTCACCAACGCTGTGGACAACAAATAAGAGACGTGGTCGAGCAGATGACCTGGTCAAGTACAACTCTTTGAAATATGGACAACTAAGCATGGATCGCCATAGCTTGGACACGCAATGAAACCTCCCTACTGATTTTGAAGGCAATCTTGAGAGTATCTCTAGAATGAGATCTATTGGGATGGAATCTGAATTTTCTGCTCTATTCATGATTGCTCCATTAACCGCTGATGGGAAGGAGAGAGATATCTAGAGAATACAACTCACAAAGGTACCATTATATATAGAGACCTAAGTAAGAGCATCTCCATTGAACTCTATAGATATCTAAACATCAAAGGAAAATGTAAAAAAAAAAAATAGAAGTGTTTAGTAATAGTATTTCCAAATAGAAACTTGTAGTTTTTCATTAGATATTCTCAGCCATGTGTTAATCTTTAAGTGGTTTGAGTTTTTTATAATATTAAATTCAAATAAATAACTCAAAATTTTAGTATATTATCATTAATAAGTTTAGATACTCATTTTATATTTGCAAGATTTGTTACTTTTTAGAGATAAAACTATATCTGGTATGAGTTTGTTTAAGTTGATAACAAATAAATCTATAACTGGTAACTTATAAAACTATAACTGGTATGAGTTTGTTTAAGTTGTCAATAGCTTGGATCTATCTTTCTTTGTTTGTTGTTTGATTCTCATATTCTTTTATATGTTATTTCAGTTAAAAAGAAAAGGAAAAATTGCCAAAAGAGAACAAAAAAACAAGGTTGATGTCCCCTTGGTATAAAACAAACATGAAGTTGTCTTAATAGTATAATTTTTTTAATAATCCCAAAACTAACCATATATTTAATCTAATTAAACACAATTTAAAAGTTAATTTGAATTTTTTTTTTAAAGTTAATGGAAAAAAGGGAAAAAAACATTTGAAAGGCAATCGAAAACAAAAAAAGAAAAAGGGTATAAATATGCATCATAGAAAACAAGAGTTTGTGAGAAGAATCAAAAGAAAAACTATAGAAAAACCATAGATTGATGAAGAAGAGAAGGGAGAATCGTTTTTTTAAAAACAATTCAAGTAAAATCGACCATAACACGTTTTAGGAAGTTAGAATATTTTTAGGAGATTTTTAGAATATTTCCTTAACTGAAATTTCATTAATTTTCGCAAAAAATTAGGTATTTTTATCCGTAAAAGGCAACTTCTAAAAGTTTGGAAGAATGGTAAAAATTCTGAATACACTTTATACTTTGAGTAGACATAAGAGTACATTGTAGAAAACACATTCCCCAAAATTTAGAATACTTTATAAAAGTAGAAGATGCATTCGGAAGGAAAGTGGATACCTTTACGATTAGTAGAATGCGCATTCCTCTTTTTTAGAAATTTAGTAAATAGTAAAATGAGCATTCTAAAAGAAATAGATGAATGTGTTTATTTTAGAAATTGTTTTCTACTATACCATTTTTCGTAGAAGACGCATTCTATTTTTAGTAGAACGTATTTTAAAAATCTTATTTACCAAGTTTTTGAACAAAAGAAAATTACCAGCTTGTGTATATGGATGTTTTATTAATTGTTTATATTTTTAATAATTTTTTTGATTAACAAAATTATTTATTTCATTAGCTTTCAGAAATATAAAAGATAAAAAGGAGAAAAATTGGAAAAAAATTAGTTTTATACCAAAGAGACAATAACCTTGTTTTTTTGTTCTCTTTTAGCAATTTTCCCAAAAGAAAAAGCTTGGGCTTTTGTTAGTGTGCAAGATTATTCAAAAACTCTTAAGATAATGAATTTTCTATTGAACTCAACCGTGGTTGCCGGTTAACCAAACGATAAAATGTTGAATACTATAATGTCTAACCATTATTTTTGTTTTGAAGTGAGAGTATGGAGATGAAAATCCGAAAGAAAGTATATAATATATGATAAACCAACAGAATGATAAGAGTTTACAAACAAAGCTTGAAGATGAGATACGTCACAACATCACAGCCAAACTAGATAGACTCTCTTTTAAAAAAAGTTGAAATCCTCCACATGGTCCACAAAGACTTTAACACTACTAACATTCTCACCAAAGCCTTGGATTTCAACACTCCTGAGAGTGTTCTTTTCGGGATTGAAGTAGAAAACATAAAACCGTTTAAATGTATCGAGCAAGAACAAAACAAATTCACCTCTAATAGTCATTCCAGCAACGGTAAATTCGTGGAGTTTAATGACATCATTCTCAGGCAAAGGGTAGACATAACTGGACCATTCTTGCTTCTCGACATCATGTAGAACCCACATACGCAACTTGGCACCAGTGTCACCAGATTCCCAATTAATCCCACCTAATTTACCTTTATAATTTATAAATGTCGGAGTTTTATGAGTAAAGCATTCTGCTTCAATAACCTTGAACTCCTCATACCTAACAACAAAACAAACTATCACTAGTATGTTATTTTCATGAGTCCTAGCTACGTAATATATATCTCCATTGATGCATATTCCTTCAGACCAATAATAACTGTAGTATTTTGGACAACCGATGTTACTCCTCCACCCAAGTTTTGGAACTCGTAATGTCAAAGTTATATGACGACGATCCCTTGCTGAAGGATAAGGCAAATGCTCTACCAATATCTTGAATTGTCTGTCAACTGGATCAAACCCTAGAAAGGCTTTTGACGTATTGTACATGATCACTTTAGGTAACTCCGCATACTTCCCGTGATAGGATTACATATCAGAGTCAGTGCATCCTTTCTTGAGTGGCACTTTCCACTGAAACATATCAAACCAGATGCATAGTTACAACGTCTTGAAGGGAACTTCGTATGATAATCGGCGGCTTCTACAAGCGAAGACTTGTCATAAGGAATCTGAGGCTGTGGCGACGAGTAGAAGTGTAGTTCCTCACCAACTTTGTCGACTGCGAATAAGAGACGTGGTCCAGCAGATGACCTGGTCAAGTACAACTCTTTGAAATATGGACAACTAAGCATGGTTCGCCATAACTTGGACACTCAATGAAACTGTAACGCCCCGACCCGCCCACGGCTAATGGGCCACCCACGCCCGCTCTCTCGGCCCGTGGGCCCCATCCCGTCTGACGGTCGGTCCGTTAATTTTTCAAAGGCTCGAAATCATTGTTTACTGACCCTGCAATCACCACCCGACCTTTCCCCGTGCTTTGGCCTCACTCACACGCTATCGCGAATCACTTCCCGATAGGTCACCCATCCTTCCACTACTCCAGCTCAAGCACGCTTAACTCTGGAGTTCTTTCAGGATGTGCTCCGGAAAAGGTAAGTCAACTTTGGTGACATAGGTAGCCAAATCAATTCTCTTAAGCCTTTTTTCACATATCACAACTCGGGATGTTACAATTCACCCCCTCTCAAAGAACGCAACGTCCTCGTTGCGCCCCCGACAGGTCTCAAGACGCCTCTCAGGTCGGAACTGAGATAGCTAACCTGGCTCTGATACCACTTGTAACGCCCCGACCCGCCCACGGCTAATGGGCCACCCACGCCCGCTCTCTCGGCCCGTGGGCCCCATCCCGTCTGACGGTCGGTCCGTTAATTTTTCAAAGGCTCGAAATCATTGTTTACTGACCCTGCAATCACCACCCGACCTTTCCCCGTGCTTTGGCCTCACTCACACGCTATCGCGAATCACTTCCCGATAGGTCACCCATCCTTCCACTACTCCAGCTCAAGCACGCTTAACTCTGGAGTTCTTTCAGGATGTGCTCCGGAAAAGGTAAGTCAACTTTGGTGACATAGGTAGCCAAATCAATTCTCTTAAGCCTTTTTTCACATATCACAACTCGGGATGTTACAGAAACCTTCCTACTGATTTTGAAGGCAATCTCGAGAGTATCTCAAGAATGAGATCTATTGGGATGGAAGCTGGATTTTCTGCTCTATTCATGATCGTTTATTAGCAGACGATGGGACTTGGACGTGCAGGTAATGATGAGAACCGGCAGCACCTGTTTTTCGATTGCTCCTTTAGTAATCAGATTTGGATGTTCTTTATTTCTCGGATGCAGCTTACTCCTCCACAGGGGTTTGATGAAGTGTTGAGATGGCTGAAAGATCCATCAAGAGACAAGAATGTGATCCTGATTATTAGACTCATTCACCAAGCTGTAGTCTACTTGGTTTGGAAAGAGAGAAACAAGCGTATTCACACAGCTGAGGTGAAGCCAGCAGGGACTCTGATTGCAGAAATTCAGCAGACTGTTAAGCTCCGTTTAGATCCGTTGGCTCGCAGACAGTTAACTCCAGCAGGACAGGACTCTGTGCTTGCTACTTGGATGTCCTTCTTCTCAGTCTAAAGTGTTTGAAGTGTTGTGCAGGGAGTACATGTGGACTGGAAGATGAAGGGGATTTCTTTTCTTTTTGGATTAGTAGAATTGTAGGCGCTTACCAGGCCAGGGTATATATGTTTTGGGCTTGACTTTTTTGTAATGTGTCTGATATGAATGAATAAAAGAATTTATTAAAAAAAAAAAAAAAAAAAAAAAAAAAAAAACCTATAGATATCTAAACCTAAAAAAAAGAAGATATCTAAACATCAAAAGAAAAGATTGAAAAATAGAGGTGTTAGGGAATAATATTTCAAAATAGAAACTTGTAGATTTTCACTAGATATTCTCAGCCATGTGTTAATCTTTAAGTGGTTTGAATTTTTCATAAATATTAAAAATCAAATAATAAGTAAAATTCAAATAATAACTAAAATGGAAAACAAAGTAAATGGAAAAAGATAAAAATTTGACCAATTCTTTCAAATAACAATTTTTAAGTTTTTATCACAAAACAGCATTCAAAAAATAAAATGACAAAATAGCTTCTTTTTTTTATTTTGAAAAATTTAATATCTTTTTTAATTTTTTTTATTTGAAATCACATTCCAAAAAAACCCAACCCTTAACTCTAAACCCTAAACTCAAAAATCTACCTTTAATTCTAAATCCTAAGGTCTAGATTAATTAACTCTAAATGTATAAATGTATATTTACTTCTTTAATGAAACACTAGATTCTGAAAAGGCAAATATATATTTTTGTTTTAATTTTTTTTAAATAAATTTAATTTTTATATTTGTGTTATTTTTTGTAATCATATTTATATTTAATATTAATTTAATTTAACAAAATTTTGGTAATTATTTCAAGTTGCATAGATATACACTTGTGACATATGCATTTCAGAAATTTTTTTAAACTATATTCTTAAATTTTGCAACATACTATATTTTCTTATTAGTTACCTAATATAATTAGTCAAGAATCTTAACTAAAAAACCTGATTCGGAATCGACTCGAAAATAAAATTCTCATACTCTATTAGGCCTTGCCTATATATTCAAAACGGTTCTTAAAGTCTTATATCCGAAAACCAATATTAAATCCAACCCGCACCAAAACGGAACAAAATTTTTTGAAATTGTTTTGATTTTTTTAATATATTATGTTTAAATATATATACATATATATATATATATATATATATATATTAATGGGTTAATATGTTCTTCACTAACTTTATGTAAAATCACATTTAATAAATATTTTTTAATCGAATAATCTATTTAAACCCGTTAAACTAAATGAGTTTATACGAATATTTATTTCTATTAAAAGTCCACTTAAACTCTGTTAAACCCTATATTAACATCATGTGATTTTTTTAATTGATAAACTTAATGTCTATGGAAAATATTTAAAATTTGAATAAATTAATGTCTGGTTAAACATATTCCAATTTTTTGGACTGAGATGTAACTTATGTTGTTGTAGTGTGATAATGATTTTTGAAAAAGTGGTATTCAATTGTATTTTTTCTAAAAATCTATGTTAAACATGATTACAAAACTTAAGTTGAAATGGTGTTATATTAATGTAAACAGATTTGAATGACGGATTTGAATAGATTAATATAAGATAAAAAGATCAGTAAATATTTTAATACAAATTATATATACCATTATTATTAGGCTTGTGTAAAATCTGTCAAAAGGCAAAAAGCAGTATTAATATAATTAATGTTGATTTTAGAAGTAAGATGTGGTTATTAAATTGCACACTACGCAAAGAAATAAGAAGTTGCTGTTTTTTGACCCGCCTTTGAAAGGGCGTGTATATTTTTTGTTGTAATTATTTTTGAAAATTTTAATTTTACATTTTTTCATATTTGTGTTTAATATTAATTTATTATAATATAATTTTTGGTAATTACATTAAATATGTCAAGTTGCATAACTATACACTTATACCATATGTATTTCATAAATTATTTTAAACTTTATTCATAAATATTACAAACATATTATTTTTTAGTACTTATCTAACATAATTACTCAAGAATATTTGTATCCAGAAAAATCGATTCAAAATCGATCCGAAAATCAAAATCTCATACTCTATTAAACATGACTTATATATTTGAACAGTTCTTAAAATGTTTTATCCAAAAACCAATATCAAATCCAACCCGCACCGTTAGCCGAACAAATTTTTTTTTAAATGTTTGAAAATTTTAATTTTAATTATATTCTGTTAAAAATACATACATACATATATATACATATGTAAATGGGTTAATATGGTCTTCATTAACTTTAAGTAAAATTATATTTAATAAAAAAATTTAATCTAATAACTTATTTAAAACCCGTTATACTAAATCAGTTTATATGAATATTTATTCTATTAAAATTTTCAATTAAACCCTATTTTTAACATCAAGTGATTTGTTAATTGATAAACTTAATGTCTGTGTAAAATATTTAAAATTTGAAAAAAATTAATGTCTAGTTAAATAAATCCTAATTTTTTGGCTGAGATGTAAGCTATATTGTTGTAGTGTGATAATAATTTTTTTAAAAAATATATCAAAGTTTATTATAATGAGGAATAATTATCATATCATTATATAAATATATGTCAATAACGTAACTGTATACATAATTATATAATATAATGTGTTGTATTAATCAAATAAAAGGTTACAATTCTAAAAATGATTTTTATTTAAACACCCAATAAAAAAAATATATGGTAACAAAAATGTATTTTTATGGTACATGACCAATTGTATAAGGTTTTTTCGTATTACACATTTGTTGCCATATAAAAGGGTTTATATTTTTATTTAAACACCCAATAACAAAAAAAGTACAAAAATATATTTTTATAATTTTTTGTTGCCATATACGTAGTTCTTTAAAATATGACCTAAAGTGGTTATCCCTTTAGAATAAGACTTTTAAATATATTCATTTAGATGCAATTATATAACTTGTGCAGTTATATAAGATATATAAAAAATAGTTTTTTAGTTAGACATAACTTTTTATCAATTGGTCATGTACATACAATTATACAAAAAAAAATCAGTTGGACTTTATCAACGGGTCATGTTCTAATTTAATAGTATTGATATTTTGTTTATTCTGATCCTTGTGACAAAAAATTTTTAGTGCTATGTTAGAGAATTTCTCTAAATATTGGATACTTAGGTTCCGAATAGCAATCAACCACCCGCACCGTTTTCAGTAACAAAATTTTTTATATCTATACTATTTTTTGCGAAGTAAATTTTTGCAATGAAACTCTCACATTGAAAGTTAGAGTGGTTAATATCGTTTATACCCTTAATGAATAAAATATATAAATAAATTAAAAAATAAAAACGAAATTTTAATTGATTTTGATTAGATAATTGATTATTATTAAAAATAGTAAGAATTATCCAAAATCTGAAAATATAATTTTAAAAAGAGATAACTTCTGTATATATTGTATTGTTATCTGAAAAAGTCTTTAAGTAAAAAGTTAAAAACATAAATTTCATAACTAAATATTAATTAAAAAAAATTATTAATTATAATTAAAAATAGAATATTGAATTATCCAAAATCTAAAATATAATTTAAAAAGATAATTTATATATATATATATATATATTGTATTGTTATCTGAAAAAGCTGAAAAAGTATTTTAGTAAAACATTAAAAACATAAATTATATAATTAAATATCAATCAAACATTTTTTTAATTATATAATTTAAAACTATTATTTGCGAAGTAAATTTTCGCAATGAAGTTCTCACGTTGAAAGTTAGAGTGGTTAATATATTTTAACCCTTAATGAATAAAATGTATAAATAAATTAAAAAATAAGAACGAAATTTTAATTGATTTTGATAAGATAATTGATTAATATTAAGAATAGTAAGAATTATCCAAAATCTGAAAATATAATTTAAAAAGGAGATAACTTATGTATATATTATATTGTTATCTGAAAAATTCTTTAAGTTAAAAGTTTAAAACATAAATTTTATAACTAAATATTAATTAAATAAAATTACTAATTATATAACTAAAAATAGAATATTGAATTATCCAAAATCTAAAAATTAGAATTAAAAAAGATAATATATATATATATATATATATATATATATTGTATTGTTATATGAAAAAATATTTTAGTAAAACGTTAAAAACATAAATTATATAATTAAATATTAATCAAATATTTTTCTAAATTATATAATTAAAAATATAATATTGACTTATTTTAAGATTTATTTTAGTAATGAATCTATATATATAAAAATATGTTTGCCTCTCTCTTAAGTTATCCATGTGGAAAGTCACTCTATGACAGACCGACACGTGTCTCTGAGTTTTATTTCTTTGGCTAGACTTGAGTTTAACTTTGGACTTATACTATGAACAATTGAAAGAGCTTTTTACTCTTTAGTATTATTGAATGTGTTAATTATTTCTTAATACATAGTAGATAAAACAAAAAAAACACACATTACGATATGGACGTGATATTATCATCAAAGCAATATTTACCATATGTACCTCATCCTGTGATAATTTATAAATTAGCAACGAATCTATGAGTTCAGCAAATTTGCAATTACCTACTTTAGAATTTTAAGTATATAAAGAGTCAACAGTAGTGTGTTGAATATTATATTCATATGATTTAAAAGCTTTTACAAATTTTTATTTTTAAACATACACCAAAAACTTTATGAAAGTAAATATTCATTCAGGTTCTCAACCACTTCAAATACCACCAACACCAAAAAAAAAATCAACTGCACGAAAACTATAATATATTTAAAACTACAATAAATACATTAGTTAATGAAATATCATTTTTAAAAAAATATTGTGGATGCATACATAAATATTAAGAGAAATGTATAAAAGGAAATAAAAGTAACAATAACTTGAAGAACAAAATATATAAGACTCAAAATATTTATGATTTATGGTATAAGATATATTCAACTTATTGTCACAAAAAACCTAAAAAAAAAATACATATTTTAAGAACACTAATAATCACTTTAAAATTTTTAACATTTTAAGAAAAACTATAAATCAATAGTATTAATATAAAATTTTATCCCAAAAACTCAGCATTAAATGCATAAACAAAAAAACAAACAAACCCTAAACCATATAATCCTAAGCATTATTCTAAACCAAACATTAAACCCAACATAAACTAAATGCTAAACCTTTTCTACTGCCAAAAACCCTAAATCCTACCTAACCCTAAACCCTACATAAACCTAGACCTTAACCCTATCTAACCCTAAACCCTACATAAACCTAACCCTAAACCCTTCATACTACCTAAACCCTAAACCTACCTAACTCTAAACGTAAACCCTACCTAACCCTAAACCCTATTTAACCCTAAACCCTTCCTAACCCTAAAACCCTACCTAAAACCTAACCCTACCTAACCCTAACCCTAAACCCCACCTACCTTAAACCCTACCTAAACCCTACTAACCCTAAACCCCACCTACCTTAAACCCTACCTAACCCTAAACCCTACTAACCCTAAACCCTACCTAACCCTAACCCTACATAACCCTAAACCCTACTAACCCTACCTAACCTAAACCCTACTTAACCTAAACCCTTTCTAACCCTAAACCCTACCTAACCCTAAACCCTACTGACCCTAAACCTTACTAACCCTAAACCCTACCTAACCCTAAACCCTACCGAACCCTAAACCCTACCTAATTCTAAACCCTACCTAACCCTAAACCCAACCTAACCCTAAACCCTACCTACCCTAAACCCTACCTACCCTAAACCCTTTCTAACCCTAAACCCTACCTAACTTTAAACCTCTTCTAATCCTAAACCTGACCTAACCCTAAAACTTGCCTAACCCTAAATCCTACCTAACCCTAAACCCTTTCTAGCCTTAAATCCTATTAACCCTACTAACCCTAAACCCTTTCTAACCCTAAACAATGCTAACCCTAGACCCTTTCGAACCCTAAACCCTACCTAACCCTAAACCCTACCTAACTCTAAACCCTTTCTAACCCTAAACCCCTTCTAACCCTAAACCTGACCTAACCCTAAACTCTGCCTAACCCTAAATCCTACCTAACCCTAAACCCTTTCTAGCCTTAAATCCTACTAACCTTAAACCCTACTAACCCTAAACCATGCTAACCCTAAACCCTACCTAATTCTAAACCCTACTAACCCTTAACCCTACCTTACCCTAAAACCTTTCTAACCCTAAACCCTTTCTAACCCTAAACCCTACCTAACCCTAAACCCTACCTAACCCTAAACCCTAATAACCCTAAACCCTACCTAACCCTAAACCCCACCTACCCTAAACCCTTTTTATCCCTAAACCCTGCTAACCCTAAACCCTATCTAAACCTAACCCTAAAACTCTACCTAAACCTAACCATAAATACCGCTAAAACTCTACCAACCCTAAACACTAAAAAATAATCTCAAAACTTAAAACTAAAAAAACCTAAACTCTACCGCTATGTAATTTGTTGTTGTGACATTCAAATAACAAATTACAAAGCGGATTTTAAATCTTACATCCCTTATTTTAATTGCCAAAATATTTTGAAAATTGTATTTTATGAATAAAAAAGGTAAATTATATTTTAATAATGTTAAATTTTGTTAAAATAGAATGAAAAACTATTATCATAAATAAATAAAGAATTTTGTTGAAATTTGAAAATCTTCGAATCGATAACAATTAATTAGTAATATTTCAAAAACCCTTAAACTATTATAGCAGTAGAATCTAAAAAAAAAAATTAAAGTTCTCAAACATTTATTTGCCAATAACTATCCTTAAATCTTTGCTGATTCACAAAAAATAATATTCTTTACGTAAATTGGAAACAAGTTTTGTTTTTTGACTAGAGATCCAAGTTTAAATTATACCACTAAAATATTTTAATATTTAATTATTCAGAAATAACAAGTTAATGTTCTTAAAACAATAACCATCCTTAAATCTTTGCTCATTCAAAAAAATAATATTCTTTACATAAATTGGAAACAAGTTTTTTTTTTTGACTAGAGACCCAAGTTTAAATTATACCACTAAAATATTTTAATATTTAATTGTTCAGAAATATATATATTTATATATTCGAGAGTATACAATGCATAGATGATACTAAACTGATCGCAAGAATTCTTTTGTGAAACACAATATAACTAGTATAGTATTCAAAGAACTTTTCAAAAATTTAGAAAAAATTTTAAACCCACATCGCGGGCAAAACACCTAGTATACCTATATATCTATACAATCTTTGTTACTATTTGAATCGCACCACACTTATCCCACCGTGTTGTCCCGTATGTTACCATTCGTATCCTTAATGGTTCTTGAGTATTTATCAAGAAATAAATCGTTAATATTTTTAAAAAATATAAAAGAACGACGATATAGACGTCAAATCTTAAAGAATAAAGAGAATTTCACTAAAGCATTGAGTGGATTCGCCCTATCGGGTCTGATAGTTGAAGTGAGAGCATAGAGATGAAAACCCGAAAGAAAGTATATAATGTATAATAAGCCAAACAGAATGATAAGAGCTCACAACAAAACTTGAAGATGTTTTACCAAAAAAAAAAAAAAACAAAACTTGAAGATGAGATAAGTCACATGAACATCACAACAGCCAAACTAGCTAGACTCTCTTCTTAAAAAGTTGAAATCCTCCACATGGTCTACAAAGACTTCAACGCTACTAACATCCTCACCAAAACCTTGGATTTCAACACTCCTGAGGGCGTTCTTTTCGGGATTGAAGTAGAAAACATAAAAAGGTTTAAATGTATCGATCATAGACAAAACAAATTCACCTCTAGTGGTCATTCCAGCAACGGTAAAATCGTGGAGTTTAATGTCATCATTCTCAGGCAAAGTATAGACATATTCCGACCATTCTTGTTTCTCGACATCATGTAGAACCCACATACGCAACTCAATGGCACCACTGTCATTAAGATTCCCAGTAATCCCACCTAATTTACCCTCATAGTTTATCAATCGGAGAGTTTGATGATGATTGTAAAAGCATTGTGCTTCAATAACCTTGAACTCCTCATACCTAACATCAAAACAAACTATTTCATGTACTCCTTTTGAGTACCTTGCACGAACTAGGTAGTATATAACTCCACTGATGCATATTCCTTCAGACAAATATAAGTAGTATTTTGGACAACAGATGTCACTCCTCCACCCAAGTTTGGGAACTCCTAATGTCAAAATTATATGACGATGAGTTGCAGAAGAATAACGAAAATGCTCTAGCAATATCTTGAATTGTTTGTCAATTGGATCAAACCCTAAAAAAGCTGTTGACCGAAAGTACATGATCACTTTAGGTAACTCCGCATACTGTCCCGTGATAGGATTACATATCAGAGTCATTGCTTCCTCCCCTGAGCAGCCCTTTCCACGGAAACATATCAAACCAGATGCATAGCTACAACGTTCTGAAGGGAACGTCGTATGATAATCGGCGGCTACTACAAGAGACGACTTGTCATAAGGAATTTGAGGCTGTGAGGACGAGTAAAAGTGTAGTTTATCTTCCTCTTCCTCTTCCTCACCAACGCTGTGGACAACAAATAAGAGACGTGGTCGAGTAGATGACCTGGTCAAGTACAACTCTTTGAAATATGGACAACTAAGCATGGATCGCCATAGCTTGGACACGCAATGAAACCTCCCTACTGATTTTGAAGGCAATCTCAAGAATATCTCTAGAATGAGATCTATTGGGATGGAATCTGAATTTTCTGCTCTATTCATGATCGCTTTCTTATAAGCCGATGATGAGACTGAGAGCCAGAGAGGTATATGTAGAGAGGTCAACCTACACAGCTACCATTATATATCGAGATGATAACCTAAAAGCATTAAAAAAATAACCTAAGAGCATTATATTTATATATAAAAGTTATTGCTTATATAACTTTATATATGATACTTTAGGTTAGGTTATACACTCTGATACTTTAGGTTAACTTTATATAAGGTTAGGTTATATCATACTTTAGGTTAGGTCTAGGTTAGGTTAAGACCGGGATGTACATTATATATAAAAGTTATCTTAGGTTTTATATTTTTTACATATTATAAAATAATAAATATATATATTTAATAATTAAAAATTCAGTAATTATTGCATATATAATTGAATTGGTGTGAACATATAAATAAATTTTATTAATCCAAACAATATTTTTTTCTATTTGATAGGATATATAATTAAATTTAAATAATATTAACATATATAATATATTTTTAATATTAATGTCTATTAAATGATACTTTCTACTCATATATTTGTTTATTATTTGTATCTTTTATAGCAAAAAATAAATAAATTACTGATAATAAAATTTTCATTGTGGGATTAATAGTTTTAATAATCTATATTTTTTTTAAATGAAGTTGTCAATGTTTGTTTAAAGTTTTTAATAAATAAAGTGCTTTAAGTGGTTTGAATTGTTCATAAATATTAAAATTCAAATAATAACTAAAATTTTAATATATTAACACTAATAAGTTAAGATACTCACTTTACATACAGTTTGCAATAGCATTGTTACAACTTACAAGTAACAATTTATACCCAGGAGCAGGGCCGGCTTACAAGGGGGGACAAGCGGTGCGACCGCCCCGGGTCCGAGCCCGTGTCCCCCCGTGTAATGATAAATAAAGGGCCCAATTTTTTATAAATCTATATTTTTATATATAAAAAATTATAAATACAATAAATAAAGCTGAAAAGGGCCCAAAATTATTTGATATGTATATAGTTTTATTTTCATTACAAAATATTATTGATTAAATTTTAAAAATATTTTAAACATTATTTCTATATAAATTTTAGAGAGTAAAAATTTTTTTTTTTGCCCTAGGGCCCCTAGCAGTGTTGAGCCGGCCCTGCCCAGGAGAGTAAACAAAGCAAGTCATTTCAGTTCAATCTATTGCTCTTTCATTTTTGCAAGTCGAGGTGCTTTGTTTGTCCTCTTGGAAATTGAAAAGAATAAAAGAGTGTTCTTCTTCACTTGGCTAATGTCTAGAATGCTTTTGCTACGTACGGGACAAATTAAAATATTACTCCGGTACGAATCGAAGAAAATCTTCGGTTTCCGGTTTGGTTTGATATTTTGACTAAAAAGTAAAAACACTCCTCGAGCCCAAATCTCGGCCCAAGTCCAGCCGCCTATATACTAAACTAAACTCGGGTCGGGTCGGGTCGGGTCGGGTCGGATCTTTAATACCGCCTTTATCTTCTACGTTCTACGAACCTCTCTCTCACTCTCCTCCGCCAAGGCTTAAGCCCTAAACATCCCCGCCGTAACCGTAACTATCTCATCCACCTTCCGCGCGAAGATGACGAAGGTCTACGGAACCGGCACCTACGACTTCAAGCGCCACAGAGTCGCCGAGTATCCACTCGCTGACAAGCCGCTCGAGTCGAAGCCTGGATCCAATCTCCCGAGCTCCATCACTCTATCGGAGATCCAGCACGACAGGCTGACGAAGATCGCCGAGGAGAGCTGGATCAAGACCGGCGGCGAGATGCCTGAGAAACCGTTCGATCCGGAGGTTGTGAAGGAGATTTACGCGACGGAGCTGAAGGTGGTTAGTGGCCGTAAACCGGTTCCGCTGCAGCGGGTGATGGTTCTGGAAGTGAGTCAGTACTTGGAGAACTATCTGTGGCCTAATTTCGATCCCGAGACGGCGACGTTTGAGCATGTTATGTCGATGATTCTTATGATTAACGAGAAGGTAAGAGTTTTTTGCTCTCGTTGTGTATATGACTGTTTGTGAATGATTTGATAAAACAATGGAGTTTGAATTGGCTTTTGTAGTTTCGGGAGAATGTGGCGGCTTGGATTTGCTTTCATGATAATGAAGATCTGTTCAAGAAGTTTCTTCAGAAGGTTCTTCGCCTTAAAGAGGTGTGTGGACTTCTTCTACTTGTGCTTTAATGGATTCACATATCATGCTTTAGACTTTGCTAATAGATTTGGGGGATAGTGATAAATTATAATCACTAACTGTTGAACCATTTGTATATTCATGTTGTCTTTGGGTTACCATTGTAGGGAAGAGACTTGACTATTGCTGAGAAGACAAATTATTTGGTCTTCATGATCAATGCTTTCCAGGTTTGTTCTGTTTCCTTGAATATAATTTTGTTATATAGGTAGCAAGTGTTTTTGATTGCTTCTCAGCTTGCCACAAGATCCGAAAGTACATTATCTAGTAAGTAGTAACCGCTGACAGTAAAACTGTGTGCTACTTCGTACAACCTTTTGTTTCACGTTTCTGTGAAGATCGTATCTTTTTTGCTATTTTTGGTTTTCTTCAATATCCTTATCTGCGTGATGTTTACAGAGTTTGGAAGACGCGGTGGTTAATGAGACTGTTCTAAGTCTAGCAGGATTACAATCTTGGCACAGTTTGTCTTATGGACGTTTCCAGGTAGGGAATAACTTCACACAGCTTTTGTTAAAGATGGTATAGTGTTTCGTAATGGATCTGATATCATCATTGATTTTCACAACTGTAGATGGAGCTTTGCCTTCAACCTGATCTAATAAAAAAGTGGAAGAGGTTGTCAAAGAAGTGGGCAGCTGAGGCAATGTCAAAGGGAGAGCAGTTTGATCCATCCTCATCACCTGAAGCAAATTTTGTGCGAAGCCTAATAGAAGAATTTGTCGAGGTAATATGCCTGTTTTTAGTAGGCTAAAGTGGTACATGTTCATCAAATGTTTCTCACACTGATGCAAAATTCATATAATTTATTCCAGGTTCTTGATCACGGAGTTTTTTCGGATGAGGGTGATGATACTGCTGGATTTCAATTGGTGGATGATTCTTCTGTCTTATATTGCGAGAGATTCATGGAATTTCTCATTGATATGCTGAACCAACTTCCAACAAGAAGGTATTAGTTTTTCACACCAAGGCCTCTTCGCAAGTTATTTGTAGTAGGTCATACCTGTGTTCTGCGTTGTAGGTGTTTTTTGGTCCTGGTAGTATCTCCTTTATAACATCTAGATACGCTGTGTCTATCTCTGTACCATTCATTTACTCGACCTTATTTTGTCTTTCTCTATTTCTGACTATTACAGATACTTAAGACCTCTTGTGGCGGATATAGCAGTTGTTGCCAAATGTCGACTGAGTGTCCTATACAAACATGAAAAGGGGAAGCTTTTCGCCCAGTTAGTTGACTTGTTACAGTTCTACGAAAAGTTTGAGATTAAGGATCATGATGGAACACAATTAACTGATGATGAAGCACTTCAATTTCATTACGATCGTTTTATGGCGTTTCAGCTACTTGCCTTTAAGAAAATACCCAAGGTATGTCCTGCTAACCATGTTTTTTTTAATAGATAGTTAGTTTTGCGTACTACGTTTTTATTTTTTTACTGATGGAATTTGAAGCCTTCGATCTGCTGTCTTCCTTTATCCACTAATTATATTTTGGGGTTGCCATAATGCCATCTCTAAAGTAACATTTCTTTGTTATCTTGTTTGCTGCAGTTGCGAGATGTGGCTTTGGCTAATATTGGTTCGGTTCACAAGAGTTCTGATCTTCGGAGGAGATTGTCTGCGCTTTCTCTTGAAGATTTAAGGGATGTTGTCTGCTCAAAGGTATATTTCTGGAAGGTTCACTTCTTAATGGAATCTTGCTTCTGCTGATTATTATTTTTTAATTAATATACTGCTGTTCAGTTATAGTTTTACTCACGACAATAATACACCTTTTCACCTGCATTAAACCTCATTTTCATTTGCTTTTGTGCAGCTTAAACTGGTTTCAAGAAATGATCCTTGGGCAGATAGTAAGGATTTTCTGACTGAGGTCGTTGTCTCTTCCTTTGAGAAGCAACAGTCTCAGAAAGAAGCCATAAACGCTCTGCCCTTGTACCCAAATGAGCAAATCATGTGGGACGAAAGTGTTATTCCAAGCATTAACTATTCTGGGGAAGGTTGCCTTGCTCTCCCAAAGCTTAATCTTCAGTTTCTAACACTCCACGATTACCTCCTTAGAAACTTCAATCTCTTCCGTCTAGAATCTACCTATGAGATTCGTGAAGACATACAGGAAGCTGTACCACATCTTCTTGCACACATAGATAACGAGGGAGACACCGCTTTTCGTGGTTGGTCACGAATGGCCGTTCCGATTAATGGATTCAAAATCGCTCAGGTGAAGCAGCCAAATATTGGAGAAGAGAAGCCATCATCTGTGACTGCAGAAGTTACCTTCAGTATTAAGAGTTACAGAACACAGATAAGATCTGAATGGAATTCCCTTAAAGAGCATGATGTACTGTTTTTGCTTTGTATACGCCCTTCATTTGAGCCATTAGGTGCAGAGGAAGCTGATAAAGCTACAGTGCCACAGAGGCTTGGGCTTCAGTATGTTCGTGGTTGTGAAGTCATTGAGATCCGTGACGAGGAAGGAAATCTGATGAATGATTTTAGTGGAAAAGTTAAACGGGATGAATGGAAGCCCCCTAAAGGTGAAATGAGGACTGTGACCGTCGCTTTAGATGCTGCGCAGTATCACATAGATGTTACAGACATTGCTGAAAAAGGTGCCGAGGATGTGTATGGCACATTTAATGTGCTAATGAGGAGAAAACCAAAAGAGAACAACTTCAAGGCTATTCTGGAATCTATCAGAGATCTCATGAATGAATATTGTATTGTTCCGGAGTGGTTGCATAACGTATTTCTTGGGTATGGAAACCCTTCTGCTGCACAGTGGCCTAATATGCCAAACCTTTTGAAAACAGTGGACTTCAAAGATACTTTCCTTGATGCAAATCATCTCAGTGAAAGTTTTCCAGATTATGAGGTTAGTAATTATTTTCTGGTGGTATATGGTTTAATGTAAAACTGCTTCTTTTTCCATGTCTCACATAACTCTTGCATGTTAGGTATCTTTCGTCAATTCTGATGGCGGTGAAGTTCTGGATCCAAGGCCTCCCTTTAGAATCACTCTTCCAAAGACACTAAAAGGGAATGCTAATGCTCTTTCTGGAAATAAGATATCTGAAATAAATCCAGCAGATAATGCTGATATGGTGGATGTATCCCCAAAGGAGAAACTTATCGTTGAGGCATATACCCCACCTGACCCAGGGCCTTATCCTCAGGACCAGCCGAAGCAGAACTCAGTTAAATTTACACCTACGCAGGTACTATTATTCTCTACATCCTCAGAACAGTATACTCATTTTATTAGGACCATTTGGTTATTATATTCTGCTGCCTATGCTCATAAGCTTTTGTTATTCGTGAAACTTCTTTGAATAATGAGAAATTGATCATCTTAGAATTCATATGTCCTTATAGAAGAAGTATACGAGAATGCTACGCATCATATTTATGCCGCCTCATTGTGTATAGTAAAGCATTTGGTTTTGGTTTTGGTTCTGGTTCGTCTGTTTGAACTATATTTGTTCTCATGCTACTCAATTTTGTTCGGAGAAAGTTTTTACCCGATGTTCAAAAACCTTTTTACCTCATGCTATTCAACATATGGTTAGGATTCAAGGTGTATGATTTTTAGTTACAAGTTGTGATCAAACCATACCTACTATTGTCCTGCAGGTTGGAGCGATTATCTCTGGTATTCAGCCTGGGCTCACTATGGTTGTTGGTCCACCGGGTACCGGAAAGACTGATACAGCAGTGCAAATCTTAAATGTGCTATATCACAACTGTCCTTCTCAAAGGACCTTGATTATCACTCATTCTAATCAGGCTCTGAATGATCTTTTTGAGAAGATAATGGAGGTACTGCTGGCATCTCTATGCGTACTTTTTTATTATACGGAGTAGTATCTTATGGTTTAAAACTTTAACGGGTTCTGACATACAAATGTTGCATGGTTTGGTTTTCCAGAGGGATGTGCCAGCGCGGTATCTACTTCGTTTGGGTCAAGGTGAACAAGAGCTTGCCACTGATCTCGACTTTAGCAGACAAGGCCGTGTCAATGCCATGCTTGTTCGACGTTTAGAACTGCTCAGCGAGGTTGAGAGACTAGCAAGATCTCTTCAAATTCCAGAGGATGTAGGTTATACTTGTGAAACCGCTGGGTATTTCTGGTTGCTTCATGTCTACTCGCGTTGGGAGCTATTTCTGGCTGCTTGTGCTGGAAATGAAAACAATCCATCTTTTGTTCAAGATCGCTTCCCGTTCAAAGAGTTCTTCTCAGACACGCCTAAGCCTGTTTTTAGTGGGGAGTCATTTGAGAAAGACATGAGGGCAGCTACAGGTTGTTTCTCTCATCTCAAGACCGTGTTCCAAGAGCTAGAAGAGTGTAGGGCCTTTGAACTGCTCAAATCAACTGCGGATAGAGCAAATTACCTGATGACCAAACAAGCAAAGATTGTAGCAATGACGTGTACTCATGCAGCATTAAAGAGGAGAGATTTTCTTAAGTTGGGGTTCAAGTATGACAACTTACTGATGGAAGAAAGTGCTCAGATTCTGGAAATTGAGACTTTCATACCAATGTTGCTTCAGAGGCAAGAAGATGGCCATGCACGACTCAAGCGCTGTATACTGATTGGTGATCACCACCAGCTTCCTCCCGTGGTGAAAAATATGGCTTTCCAGAAATACAGTCACATGGATCAGAGTCTGTTCACGAGGTTTGTGCGTCTTGGTATTCCGTATATCGAGCTTAATGCTCAAGGAAGAGCCAGGCCAAGCTTAGCCAAACTGTACAACTGGAGATACAGAGACTTGGGAGATCTTTCCATTGTTAAGGAAGCACCCGTCTTTCATAAAGCAAACGCTGGATTCTCATACGACTATCAGTTGATTAATGTGCCTGATTACGAAGGGAGAGGAGAGTCAACACCATCTCCATGGTTTTATCAAAATCAGGGAGAAGCTGAGTATATCGTCAGTGTCTATATATACATGAGATTGCTGGGATATCCTGCTAACAAGATATCAATATTGACGACATATAATGGTCAGAAGCTCTTAATCCGTGATGTTATCAACCGTCGATGTGTTCCCTATGCTTTCATCGGCCCACCTAGCAAGGTAAATTATCTAAAGTATACATTAGATGCTCATATGATAGTTATATAATGCTTCCAAATCTATTTTGGTGTTCTGATTGTCTCCGTTTTGTTATTTACTCAGGTGACCACAGTGGACAAGTTCCAAGGACAGCAGAATGACTTTATTTTGCTGTCACTTGTACGAACACGCTTTGTTGGGCATCTACGTGATGTGAGAAGGTTGGTAGTTGCAATGTCGCGTGCTAGGCTCGGACTGTATGTGTTCTGCCGCCGCTCTCTCTTTGAACAGTGCTATGAACTGCAACCTACGTTTCAACTTCTTCTGAAAAGACCCGATAGGCTCGGCCTCAACCTGAGCGAGAACACATCAGCTTATACGGATCGTGCGGTGGAGGAAGTTGGAAATTCTTATCTTGTTCATGATGTTGAAGAGATGGCACACATAGTTCACGACAGGATGAACGAGTTCTACAAGGTAAAGACACAAAACTAGTTTTACTTGGATAACTAATTTTGTTTTGTTTGGAAACTGGTTTGTTTAATGTATGTTTATTTGTTTTGGGAGGGACAGGCACAAGGCGTGTACGAGCAATACCAGAATAACATGCCACAAATCGAAGATGGTAATCAGGATATGGAGAGTGATTCAGTTGTAGTAGGTGAAGATGGTGAATCTGAGAAGACGGTGCAGCCAGAGTTAGATGGCTTAGTTGATGAAACATCGACGGAGATGGACGTGGACAATGGAGTTAGCAGTGAGAATGGAAAGGCTGATGAGAACTAGAAGAGAGGTTCGAATGGATAAAAGAAGGATCAGATCATTTGTTTGCTTAATGTAAGATATTTTCTTAAATTGTACTGAGTAAATTCTGGTGAAGTAGTAAACTAACATGCATGGCTTCCCCACCGACTTTGTCTTTGTTACACTTGTATTTGAGTTTTCATTTCGTTGGATTCTAAATCAAAATACTCAACTTCTGAGATAAGTTAAAGACTTAAAGAGAGATGTTATTTGTGTCTGATAAACACAAGCCTGGTGCTGAGGTGCTGCATTCGTACAGAATCTGATAGGCATCTTCAAATGTTGGGAGAGTAATGGGATAATGGTCTTGTATGTAATCACGTCAGTCATTCCAAGCTAGTTTAATGTGTTTTTGCTCAAGTCTCGGGCTAGGTTGTACATAAAATCCAAAACGGATACCTTGGCTCAGCAGAGGAGATGACTTGCAAATACAGTAGTACTAGTAAATGGATAAATAGTTCAGCATGATAATTAAACAAAAATTGACCACAAATTCAACATGCAAGATCTTGCTTTTGTCTTCCTAACACAGATCTTGTTTTATGTCTTTCAATAAAATCCAAGAGAGAGCAAGTCTACAAACATTACAACAATCCACACAAATAGATAATTCCTACTTCACTCTTTGAAGTCATCCTTGTCATCTTCAGGAATCGGTTGGTTTCTCCAGAACACGGCTAAGCCACTTCCACCGAGCTGCAGAATACAATCCAACATAGTTACAACAATGACATTCAACACAAACTACACTTGGTTCAACAAAACAATGTCTATGATAAACTTACAGCCATACAGACGACACTGACTGCAGAAGGAACAGCCACAAGAGGATTTGTGAAATGCTTTTGCGCTAGCAAGAACCCCAGCGCTGAACTCTGCGGTTCACAAAAAACAACAATAGAGTTTCTCAATAAGAACTTGTAACATTAACACAAATGGCAGTATATACATTGGTGTAGGAAAAAAGCAACTTACTTGCATTCCACACTCTATAGAAATGGTACGGGAAGTAGACTCGCCGAAAGAGAACTTTGAAATCCAATAGCCAATAGCAAAGGCCGCAGCATGAAGGAGTGCCACAGGGAGTATAAGCTGAGCTCCTTGTGTTTTCAAAACCTCTGAAACTTGTCCAATCTTTTCACAAGATCAAAAAACAAAAAAATCAAGAGTCAATACTACTTTCACTCCTAAACATTCAATAAAGAAATGTTTTCTAGTTGTATGAATTTACTTACTGGGCTAGCACAGAGAAGAGTGGTGAGAATGACTCCGATTAGAGGCGTCACTGATATAATCTTCGACGTGAACTTAGGAAAGAACTCATTGGCCAGAACTGTCACACAATGCATAATAAGACTTTTAAGTCCCTAAGGAGCATATGCAAATGAATTGTTCTAGAAACATCTGAGAACAATACTTACCTCCAACTATAGTAGGCACCAACACTACTTGAAAAGTGCTAAGAGCAAGTCCCTGAATACAAACAAAGTGGATCCATAAGTGATATAAACAAAGTGGGATCTATTTTGCTTCCTTCTACTTTAACCATTCAATAACTTAATGTTTTGGCTTAATGAAATGTATCTTATAATTAAGCAAAATAAGTTGGAAAGAGAAAACTCACAGCAGCATCAACGGGAACAAGCTGGCCAGCAAGAAGCTTAGTGAGAAGAGGAGTCATTATAATAGCCCCAATAGTTGAACACCTACAAATATTAAAGAACATATTATATATAAAAGAAAAAAAGAAACTAAAGCGTCCAACCACATTCAAGAACAAACAAGTGAACGTAGAAGTATATATATATATACGTTGTCATGAGTACAGAGAGCGCAACGTTTCCCTTGGAGATATAGGTTGCAACATTGGACGCTTGTCCTCCAGGGCAGCATGATACCAGGATAAGACCAGTTGCAAGAGGTGCTGAAAGCTTAAGTGTCTAAAAAAAAAAACAGAAAATGTTTGTATTTAGTTGGCTCCTCATCAAAGTTGATGTGATAAACACTAACATACCATTGCAATGAGAAAACCTAGCACTGGCTTGATCATGTACTGAGCAAGAAAACCAACACCAACCTGCATAAAGACTCCAAAAACGTTAAAAGGAGAAATGTATGTAAAGAGTAAATAATCAATACATCAATGGTTCATTCATTGGGTCTCACCGTCCATGGATTACGTAAACACCTTCTGAAATCTTCAAAGGTAAGAGTTAGCCCCATGGAGAGCATGAGAAACCCAAGACCTAGAGTGAATAGATCTGTTTCCAACCATGTCACCTACAAAAAAAAAACACATAATCTATTAGCACAAGGAGAAAACACAAATTGGTATTATAGATCAAACAAATA
This sequence comes from Brassica napus, assembly GCF_020379485.1. Taxonomy (NCBI): domain Eukaryota; kingdom Viridiplantae; phylum Streptophyta; class Magnoliopsida; order Brassicales; family Brassicaceae; genus Brassica; species Brassica napus. Next base: position 3,857,112 of record NC_063438.1, read on the forward strand.
AAAAAGCATACCAGAGATGGCTTGAAGATGCCAACAAGTGTTCCCAAAATAACCTGCACACCAAAAAAAAAAAAAAAAAAGGCATCACATATTAACCATGGTGAGAAATAAAATGCATGCATATATAGAGTTCATCAAAGTAGAGTAGTAGAAAGTACCCAAAGTGGGAAAAGAGTGGTCAAAAGCTCAATAGTCTTCTCGTACTGGCTAAGTTCCTTAGGACTGCTTTCACCTGACAGATCTGCAGCAGCATTGCAAACAACCTTGCTGCTCCTGTAAAATTAAAATGAACATCTTAAAATCTAAAAGTGGATCTAACTTTACACTCAACACACATCTAACAAAAAAATACCTGGAGGAAGCTGATTCAAGAGCAAAGACAGAGCTTAGAGGTTTACTGTTCTGAACCCTCAAACTTAGTCCAACGTTACTAACAGGAAACAACTTGAGAGAATCTGAAAACACACACACAAGAATGATTCAGCAAACAAACAAGAAAAAAAAAGAGAGAGACTTTGTAAAAAAACTAGAGGATCTTTGTTATTATATATATACCTAAAGATTGGGCCTGAGATCTTCTTGTGGTAAGAGAAGGAAGGCGGGAAGTGCATTGGATCCTTACTCTGGCATCAGTAGGCAAAACTCTGGAAAGAGAGGCCATCATGGTCATGGGAAGGGTTTTAGGAGGATCACAGAGAAAGAGACTTTGAGAAAAAGAGAGAAGATGACTCCAAAAACACAGGAGGAAAATTAAAAGGGTTTTGTGGAGAGGAGGAGGAGGAGGAGGAGTCCGCCCTTGTTATGTGATTTGGTGGGAGATGAGATGAGCCACTCATTTTTTTAGGAAATCTCCAGAATCCTATCCTGCAAAATATCTCATGAAAAATTTATGTAACGCATCAGTTTTATTTTTGACATGCAACATGTTTAAAAAAAAAGATTAAAAATGTAATTTGTTTTTTTTTTTTGCCAGCTTTTTGGAAATAAATAGAAAGTTGGAGGGTTTTATTGCAAATTTTCTATACTTAGATTTAAAGCCCAAGTAAGTTACGAATCTAAGCCCAATAAGACAGAAGAGCTTTCTTTATCGGACCACCACTGTTTTCTTTAGGCTTTGGTCGGAAAAAACTGAGAGAGAGAGTAAAGAGAATCGATTCGATGATAAAATGCAATTCGTTGTTTTTTGCCAGCTTTTTGGAAATAGATAAAAAGTTGGAGGGTTTTATTGCAAATTTCACCAGTTAGCTTCGAAGCCCAAGTTAGAGCCCAATAAGACAGAACAGCTTTCTCACTACTGTTTTGTTTAAGCGTTGGTCGGAATACCGAAAAGTAAAAGAGAATCGAATCGAATCGGATCGATTGATCATAGAGGAGAAGAGATAGAGAGAAAGAAGAAGAAAGTATCTCTCTTTTTTGTTTCCTCCGAAGTCAGTGAGAGAGAGAAGAAGAAGAAACGTTTGAGTTCTGATGAGTTCTGGAGGAGGAATCGTGGCTGGACCAACAGGAGCAGCATCAGCTCCTTCAAGCGGAGGTGGAAACGTGGAGTGGCACGTCAGACCACCGAACCCTAAAAATCCAGTCGTCTTCTTCGACGTCTCTATTGGTGGTATCCCCGCCGGTCGTATCAAGATGGAGCTTTTCGCCGACATTGCCCCCAAAACAGCTGAAAACTTCAGGTCCTCCCTCTTCTCTTCTCTTCTCTCTTTTACTTCTTCTTCTATGTATCCTCTGATTCTTAAGTAAAGCTTTCTCCTTTCAACTTTCAGGCAGTTCTGTACTGGTGAACTCAGGTACACTCGATCTTCTTACCTTTTTGCTCTTGCTTCTTGTTCCTCTATATTGCATCGCTTCAATAGATTTATGAGAGGTTTTAGAGCAGAAAAGTCTTGCACTTGTTGCTTCTTTCATGCTTCAGTTCAGTCTAGAGTTTGTGTTGTTTAGGCATGTTTCTTGCACTTTGCTAGCTATTAGGCTAATTGAGAGATAGAGAGAGAGAGTGGACAGCTCTGAGTACTTACTCTCTCATCTTTGATTAATCGGGTTTGTCTCGGTTGCTTTGGTGGTGTGGAATGCAGAAAGGCTGGGAAGCCTCTTGGTTACAAAGAGTGTCAGTTTCACAGAGTCATCAAAGATTTTATGATTCAAAGTGGTGACTTTCTCAAGGTTAAGTGCCCTTTATATTTACATGTAGCCTCAAATTTCTCTCTTCTTACTAAGTGTTTAACATTGTTACACTCTGCAGAATGATGGGAGTGGATGCATGTCAATCTATGGCCACAAGTTCGATGATGAAAACTTTACTGCCAAACATACTGGACCAGGATTGCTCTCCATGGTTTGCTTTGTAGCTTTGAACTATTATAAACTCGTCTTCCTTTAAATGCACTAAATATGTTGAATCAGTGCCCCTTTTATTGTTTTTTATCCATGAGTCAAAAACTATGTCGTTAGTATTGTACTCATGAGTTTTGATCACTAATATTACGGCTCTCTTTATTTTTTGTTTGTAGGCAAATAGTGGACCAGACACAAATGGGTGCCAGGTAATTTCAGTCTCCTTGTTATAGCGGCCTTACTTACTTACATGTGTGGATGATGCAAAGCAGCGAGCATTTGATGTATTCTGCTCTTGCACTGTGATGCTAATCTAAATTTATAAAATTTTAAGGCGTTAAAAAAGAAGTAGGATGTGTTAGTAGCTGATTAGGCTTACAATGTTCTCATTTTAGCCTATATTTACACCTTTTTGCTCTTGGAATTGCAGTTCTTCATCAGCTGTTCAAAATGCGACTGGCTTGACAACAAGCATGTTGTCTTTGGGGTATGTCCTCTTTTCACACTCACGTTATTAGACCAAGAAACTTAGTTCTCCCTTTGTGGTGATAACTGAGATTGTCTCACTAGGAAAAACTTTAAAAGCCAAAAAAATAGTTGAGGCAGAAGCATTGAGTCGTGAACCCTTGTGCACATTATTTGGTAACAATGCTGTTGTGACTCATTGCAAATTGTTCCTTTTTTTATGGTACAGAGAGTGCTTGGAGATGGTTTACTGGTGGTGCGGAAGATTGAGAACGTTGCTGTTGGACCAAACAACCGTCCTAAGCTTTCTGTTGTGATTACAGAGTGTGGGGAGATGTGAAATGCTTTAGCCATGAGAAAAAAGAACTTAGAGCACTGTCTTCTGAAGGAGGGAATGTAGTGAGAGGCCAAAGCTATAGTTATACGTTTGTCATTTAGTTTTTTTCACTTTAGTTGTCATCATTTCCCAAAGCAAAACCACTTGTGAACGTTGGTTTGGAGATCAATAACTTATGAGTGAAAATGAGCCATTTTATATTGATAGCTACTAATATTTATAAAACTTAGAGAAACACAAAACAAGTCTTTAGCTCATCAGTATGTAATGTAGGCTCTATAGCTTAATCTAGAACCCTGAAACCTTCCCTTTTGAGTAGCTATCTATCTTCAATCTTCTTTCCGAAGAGCAACATAGTTCAAAGGTATCACAGCATTGCCTCTTTCTCTAAAATCTTTTCCACCAGAGATAGCAGAACGACCAAGTGGTGTTTTAGTCCACACTTGACTGTGTTAAGACACTGTCCCAATGGCTTCTTCTTTGCAGACTTTGAACCATAGTTTGCTATCTTTCTCTGTAGCAAGCTGACCTTGCAGTCGTTTCTGTTGCTGTTATTGCAACAAAACAAAGGTCTTTGTTTTGTTAGCTCAACAAAGACAATGATTATCTGAAAAATCCATGTTCTTCTATTGTTTTATTTTTTAGAGATTTTTTTTTCTTAGAATATATTACAATGATCTAACTTATAAAAACAGTCATCCAAAACAATTAAGCTTCATGTTCCCCTCATTAAGTTGCTAAACAGACTAAACAAATCAACGTTCTCGGTTTCAAAAACCATATAAGATAATGAGATTCTATCTAATCATATATAGCTAACCATTTTCAAACTATTTTGTATGTCATTATTATGTTTTTAATACTACACCCTCATTTCTTTTGTCCTGGAAACTGAATATGGATTCATAGAACTGATTTTTTCTCGCGGTTTACACCTTATGTTTTTACCTTATATCCACTTTTAATCTTAATTTGATTATTTACAAATTATGTGTATCTATATCATTTTCTTTGTCCTTCAGTTGGTGTATGTTTACCATCATATTTATGGAAAACAATGTTAACTCTGCTTATGAAGATGATGTAAACTCATCAACCGCAAAATCCTTCTAGTAGTGTTCCTTTTCAGGATGATAAACAATATTTTCATGATGAATATTGAATATTTTGAACTGAAATCCAAAATTCATGAATTTGTCTTCTGTTTTAAGACCTCTTCGTCTTAGAGAGTTGTTGAAAATAACACACCTTATAATCATAGAAGATTAAATCCAATAAACCCGTCCCGTAGAGCATGAGATCGTCTAAATATTTTTCTTGAACTTTAGAGACATTTTTTAAAATCGTTTAAATAAGGTTTTTGCGCTTAATTATAATTTTTTTATTTCTTTCTAAAAATTGTGCAGTTTATTTACGTTTAAATAATAAACAAAACTATTGTTTATGCTAAGTAGAGGCTTGCCTTTTGTTGGGTTCCTAACGAATGCCTCTACAAACGTGGCCTAGTGTTTCGTTAGAGCCAAAAGTATTGAAAAGCAATCATTAGACTAACTCTACCCTTGTCTGAATGTGTTATTAGAATATACTGAAAAACACATTAAACATGATTTTTAACTTAATCAATCATTAGACTAACCCTTGTCTGAACATGTACTGCACAAAAGTTGTTGCGTCCTCCGCAAACACCCTTTCTGACTACACGCCTATATAGCATAACACATTGGTTGCGGTGAACGGTTAAAATTTTAGGTGTGAATTGATTTGACACATTAATTTTAATACATTTATTAGCTAATTATGTATATAAATTTATTTAAAATTAAAAAAAAAATTTCGTTAACAATACGTTGATGACTATTATTTATTCATCTAAACTTATTTTAATCCAATTTTGTTGGGTAAACATCATATTTCCCCACCAAAAGTATCATATAGTAATAGTTACACAAAAAATTCAACATCGTCTCAATTCCACATATTTTAAATTATCAGACTTATTACTCCCCAATTAAAAAGATCAAAACCCAAACCTCCAGAATGTATTAGATAAAAACTAAAACCGACACATAGCCGATTTAAATCGGTTTAATGTTTTTGGATTTGAAACATTACCCAATTTAAACCTAATTAAACCAAAACAAACACTTTTAAAAGACTAAACCAAAATTGATCCGACTTATGACAACTCAACTCAACTCAACCTAATCTTCTTCTTCATGACCACCACTGCTTCATTTTCTTAATTTCAAAAATATAATAAATGTCAAAGGTGTGGCTCCGTTGGAGCTAAGGAATCTGACTAACCTCGTCGAGCTCACTCTCTTCGACAACAAACTTGGCGGCGAGATTCTAAATAGTGTCTTTAATGGCAGCTTGGTAATTGCTCAAAGCAGCTTGTCATAGACAAGGAAAAAGCTTCTTTAATCATGAACCCACACAACAATATGTATTAATCACTTCTTTGATTTTAGTCGTTAATCTTAAAGCTTCAGCCTTTTCTATGTTTCAGTTAATATTATGGCTAATCTATTGTACTATGTTTCTCTGGTTTCAATTCTCTGCCATTAAAGACACTTTTGGTGAAGCAAAGAAAGCTTCACTTGGCGCAAAAAGAGTTGAACAAGTAAAAGTAACAACTTAAAAATAGTGAAACTATCAAAGATCATGCTTTGAGCATGCCACCAATCGGATGTCTGGTCAGGTTTGTATTGGTTCGGCTTAAGTGTTTTAAATCTAGTTTATAGTGTAAACCACTAAATTAATGAAGAACCGTGGTCTATGTGGATTCGGGTTTCAATCTTTTTAGTTGGGGAGTAATAAGTCTGATAACTTAAAATAAGTGGAATTGAACCGATGTTAAAACTTTGTGTGGAATTGTTACTATGTGGTAGAAATACGTCGTTTACCCAATTTTGTTATAAAGAACTCTCTCACACCTGAACCGGAATCTTTGAACCGAACACGGATAGATTCACCTAAACACGCGCGCCTTTTTAAAAATTCGTTAGTCCGTTACATTGACCGTTCTCTCTCTATATATATATGTTCAGAGAAACGAAACTAGCGAGAGAGCAACGAACGAGAAGTAGTCGACAAGGAAAAGCAAGAAGAAGATGATGATGATTATGATGCAAGAACGTAAGACTCTGAGCATGAACGACACTGATCTCTCACTCCTCCGCCTCTCATCCCCACCTTATGATGACTCCTCCTTCTCCCCTGGTTCCGACGAGTCCGATCATCCCAAACGAAGGAGACTCTCCTCTCAAGACCCAATCTTTATCTCCTCTCCTCTTCGCTCCACCTACCCTGAACCCCATTCCTCCAACATCGACGACCAGATTCTCACCGCGAGCCATGTTTTGACGAAGCAAGAAACGTCGTCGTCTGCTTCCAAGAATCCTGATACAGAGGTTGCTTGCTATGTAATTAAAGCATTTTCTTCTCTTCTGGTACTAATAAAGAATCTTTAATTTTGATGAATAGCAGACGATGAAGATGGTTAACAGTCACGTGGAGGAGGCCAATCAAGAAGAGACTAACTATGATGCTTACAAGGAAGAAGAAGAAGAAGATTGTGGAGAAGGGATGAGGATAGAGAGATCCGGAGATGGGTTTGTAATTAGATTAAAGTGTAGATGCAAGCTAGCTTTTAGAATTCTTTTCTCTGATCACCACCTCTACTTCAAGTCTCTGTGATTCAGTTAGTACTATCTTCTTACTCTCTGATTTGTTGTAACGCTTTTTACTTTTTAAATTTTTGCAAAGTAATGTTTAGAGCAAGTCACAACAGAAGCAAGTTAACTGCAATGCCTGTGAGTGATAAGAATGAGTCATGGAACTGTCTTATTACATCTCTTTGTAAAATTGTGTTATCCTCTAACATAAGTTCCTTGTTTTATTTTGAGATAGTAAAAACACTAAACAGATACAATCCTGTGTAATATTTGCAGTAACGCAAAAAACAAAAGTTACAAACATAATGAAACATCCCAAAAAGTGAAAGGCAATTGGTGCTAAAACCATCAATGCCTTATTTATGTAAACTGTAAACTAGAGAACAGAATGTCATATGTAGCATTGGACTCTCATCCAGAAACATTCTCCTATAGTCGCCACAACGATACTAAGATGAGCAAGAAACCGATTCAAATCCCGAAGATGGTTTTAAAAAAAGTTCTAGGAAGTCTACAGCTTCTGATTCTATCAGTCCCCGGACACAAAAGCCTTCTGCTCGTAGTACTTCTTCTCACTAGCTTCCTTTTTCAAATTACGCTTCTATAAAATGCAATGCAAAACAAATTTCGAATGAGACAAAGGTCAGAGTGAAGCAACAAGAATGAATGAACAAGAATAGCAACTTGCCTGATAAGCTTCATGGTTGGCTACAATCCTCCTGATTATGGTGGACGTTGTGATATCAAGAGGGCTTTCTAGAACTTGGAATATGCCCATGCTAATTGGTACAGCGTATGGATTCTCTTCCTCCTGTTATAAATCATCAAACCATATTCTTAGAAAACGCAGCTCTGTTGTCTTTTACCTAACTATATCTGAATCTAGTTTTACCCTTTGAAAGTCATCGCTCTCGGCTACTGTCCCATGAACCACCAATGAAATGTCAAATGTTGTGATCTGCAATATCCAAATCATTGTTAAAATTAGCTTTTCATGAAAGCCATTTGGGTAATTATCAAGTAGAGAGCAGATAAGCTCACCGTATCTTTCGACACTTCCCATGGAGCACCAATGATCACCTCATCTACATAGCGGCATGCTAGAACACTCAAGCTTCTTTCATGGAGATTCATGATTGGGCGGTGCGCTCCTCTTTTAGCACTGCACATCAACGTAAGACGACTTTAAGCAGAGATGCACATCTAAACTTCTCAACACTACCAAGACTTAAAAGTAGATATCAGAACGGGACGAGAACTATTTATCTTTGCATAAAATTAACATCACCAATTAATAAAAATTTGAGACAATCGCACAATAATGCAGACAGCCAAAATTGAGCTTTATGAACCTGACGGTCTGGTCATTATGTATTCCAACAAGAAGAAAGTCTCCAAGCTCTCTAGCACGCCTGAGAATCTGTACAAAATTGAATAAATCGAGAACAAGAATCAACACTGGCAGAATAACATTAGATATGGTCACTTAGGCCATTCTAGTTGCACTAGTGGACAAACATATATGATAAGCATCCATATGTAGATGAATTATAGGTTAACCCCCAGATATGTCGACAAAAAATACAAACTCAATCTTGAAATGAATAGCATACTGAGTATAACCACTTGACAAATTTAATTGTACCAAGTTAACTTACTATACCTCAACATGGCCAGCATGGAAAAGATCAAACGCACCATCTATGTAAACTATGCGTGCATCAGGTCCTGGCCCCTGCCACCATAAGCATGTAAATTGATCAACTCCAAACGCAATATGAGAAATGGAATGAAAAGATGAGGTAAATGACAAAAGTATGGGAAACGTGAATCTATCAAAGAAAAATAATCTTTAGGTTACATAGCGGGTATAAGTAGAAGCATAAATGAGGGGTGAAGCAACCTTGTGTCATTTTAGAAAGAAATATATAGACAAACATTTTAAAGGTACGTCCAACGATTGGTGAAACTTTCATAGAAAGAGTGAGCTCAGAGCCACTTGGATAGCTATTAGGAACAAACGGGTCATATAACTGTTCAACCTACTTGACCATAAATCATAAAGCAACAAATACTATAGCTATAGATATACAAACATCCACATACTATAACCGGTAGATACAGAGGCAACTAACGAACTAATAAAAAGGACAGTCTTTAAGACTTTGCATACCTTGCCATTAGAGAACTGAACAATCCTGCGGGAAGTAGGAAGAAAATGAGAGACGCGAGTACCAGCAGAAGAAACTCCGTCCTTAAACCTTGGACTGTCATGCCCATGGCTGAACTGCCTTTGCAAAGAGGAACGATTATGACTATCACTAACAGATCTTTCTCTCACACAAAGCAGCATACGACCTACACATAAATTGCAAAAAAAAAATCAAAACTTTTAGAAAAAAAAAAACTAATCCATCAAACGATGCAAGTTTGTATCTTTTCTTCAGTTATACCAACAATATCAGTGCTGGAAACTCCTTCAGTACGCTTAATTTGCTTGTACCTCCCAGCCTTCTTGGCATGCGCATAAGCATCAGTTCCATCGGGAAGAACACAAGGATCATCCCCGTGGATAATGTAATCAATCTGATACTCATCAAACAGCTTCTTCATGAACTCCTCCGTGATGGCGTAAGGAGCATCAGATATTACTTCGTCCACCCACTTCACCGCCTTCACCATTATCATCCTAACACAAAAACATAAATAAGAACAAACCTAAGGGAATTAGATATACTAAATAACACACGAGATGGTCTAGTGGTAGGCGGACTCTGAGAAGCTAAACTACCCCACAACACTGACTAAACATGTGTTGCCACGCAGATATAAAGTAAATGCGTGGCAACACATGTTTAATTGGAGATTAGTTTTGGTAGATAAGCCATCCTACACTAACGAAACATGTGTTGCTATGCGTTTATAAAGTGCGTGGCAAAACATGTTTAATTGGAGATTAGTTTTGGTAGATAAGCCATCCTATGCTAACTAAACATGTGTTGCTATGCGGATATAAAGTAAACGCGTGGCAACACATGTTTAATTGGTGAATTAGTTTGGTAGAGGGACTTTGGGAAGCTAAGCAATGCTACACTAACTAAACATGTGTTGCTATGAGGATATAAAGCCATGATTTATGTCTCATTTGAATATCCGGAGAAAGGATCTATCCGTCTAGTTAGTTAGTTAGTTAAGGATTAATTAAAAAGAAATTAGATAATAAGAGGAACAAGGAGAGATTACCTCTCATGAAGAGGAGTAACGGGAGGTCCTTTATTAGCTATAATCTCTTCGTCGCTAACAACACCGACGACTAACTGGTCACCGAGAACACGCGCTTGCCTTAGCGCGTTGCAGTGGCCGTAGTGCATCATGTCGAAGCAACCGTCCATGTAGACGCGTACGGGTTTGCGTTTTCTGAAGGGGTAAAGCACACATGTGCCTAGCCCTAAGCCTAGAGGAAGGTCGCCGTTGAGGAAGAGGTGGAGGAAGGAAGCTCCGACGGCGAAGGCAGCTCCTCCGAGTAAACAAGTTCCGACGATTTTCTCTTTCTCCCAAACCATTTGCTCTTTGTTTTTTTTGGTAATCTCAGATGCTTTCTTCGTTTGTTTGCTTCACATTAACAGAGGTCGTAGTCGTAGATCGGATCTCTCTTCTCACTGACGTTTCTTTCTCTTTGGAAGAAACTCGGGATCGGGAAGTCTTTTCTTATTAATTTTTTTTTAAGCTAGAACCGGACCGAAACATCTTAACCAAAACGAAATTGGGTGGTTTGGGTTGGTTAACTTGTAAGTTGTATTTATTGACAAAACCGCAAACCGAATTAAAGGTCTTTTCAAGATTCCCCCTCCCACACTGTGACACTACACGTGTAGAGATTGCAGGAAGCATTTCTTTCGTGACTCATCCAACATCCGTTTGATGTAAAGATGCAACTACCAGCCACCAATTATCAGAATCAATGTTCTACATATCGCCAGGCGGCGCTTTATATAGAACTAATGACTAGATAATTTATTCAGAGTCTAAATTTTAGTAAATTATTGATTTATTTTAAATATTTTAAATATTTATATGATATATTTTAGTTTTAAAGTTTAATTATAAAATTATTGTGACAAATTATCAAAATTAAATATACAAAACATTAAAAAATTAGATAAGTTTGTAGATTTGTAATAATATTATTGCTTAATTTAACATATATAGACAAATTTAGATCGATTTTAAACGATTTTAATGATTTAGAACAGTTTAAACAAATTTAAATCACATAAATCGGATTTTTAAAAAATTGTTTCGGATAAGACTGAGTGGCCGTCTAAACGGGAGCTTAGGCGCCGCGTAGACAGATTTTTAGAACCTTAATCGATTTCATGCTCTTCTTGTATGAATCTTTATTGACTGGGAAAATATAAGAAATTTGATCAGTTTAGACGCATGTTTGTTTCCACATCGATGACAACATGAGAGTATATTTTGTTGTAAAATGTTTGATGCCTACTCTCACAAAGTAGAATAGCAGCAATAGGGCTTACAACTAAATCATACAGCCCACTAAAACAAAAACGAGGCCCAATATATTGACCCAATCATAGCCTGATAGGCAGGCATCCCGGTGTTTTGGATTTGTCGGGGAGACCGTAAATAATAAAAAAAATTTACAAAATAAAAATAAATAACCACCGTGTGAGAAAAACACGTGTCACGATCCAAAGATAGATCTTGCAAGTTGGATAAATAATCGAACGGTATAGACAGTTCCACACGTGCGAAAACAGAGTTGGGGGGTGTCTTCTATCTTCCCTTCCTTCTTCCGTGTAAGTAGCAGCAAAAGCAAAGCAAAGGAGACGATGCGATCCAGCAAAGTGCAGCACTTATAGACAGAGTGTGGATTTGAGTGTTAATCGAGAGGGAGAGAAACATCTTTGTGATCCAATGCGTTGGTAAGGGAATTTGATTTGAATCTGAACCGGAGAGATAATAATGAAAGGCGGAGGCGGAGGAGGAGGAGGAAAACGACGGTGGAGAGTTCTAGTAATTGGAGTATTGGTTCTTATCATCTTATCAACGCTTGTTCCTCTTGCGTTCTTGCTCGGCCTTCACAACGGTTTCCACTCTCCTGGTAACTTCCATCCTCTCTCTCGATCTCTGTTTTCAGATCTGACTCTTATTATTCTCCAGGATTCGTCACTGTTCAACCGTCTTCTCCTGTAAGCATTGCTGTTTCCCTTTAATGGTTTATTTTATGTGGGCGAATGTTGTAACGCTCTTCTTTGTTTGGAATCAGTTTGATAGCTTTAGCAGAGTCAATGCTACCAAACATTCCCAGAGAGATCTCTCCGTCCGAGTCGACGAGGTTCTCCATAGATTCAATCCAGTGCTTCCCAAGGTTGGTCCTTTTCGGTTTCCACTATATTAAAGGCATCGACTTTCTATTTTTCTTGCTTCAAATTTACATATTTTGTGTGGCCGGAACATATAATGTAGAGGTCAAGAGGCTGTTGTTAGTCACTTGTTAGATAAATGAGTGATTTTTTATTTTATTTGACTATCTCATGTGACTGGAAAGTTAAAAAATTGCATCCATGAGTTATGTTGCTTCATGTAACTCAACTTGTTTTGGGCGAGGTGAAGAATTGGTTCCTTGGGGTGAGATGTTTGTAACAGATTTTATTCTAACCTTTTGTTGTTTTGTTCTTCCACATGCTAGAAAAGCGACATAACCTTGGATTCCAGAGATATGAATAGGACAAGCACCGTTGATTCTAAAAAGAGAGGTCTCGTCTACTTTACAAGTTCCCAGTGTCTTATTTCGCTTCTGATCCGCAAATTTAACGTCTGGTTCCTCAATTAATCTGCAGGATTACCAGTGTCCCCAGCTGTTGTTGCCATCCCTACCCCTGCAAAGGTACAAATGGATTATGTTGTTTCTTTAGTAGTCATTTTTGTATCTCTTACCAATGGTCTTAAGTTAACTTTATTCTGGTTTATTCTCCGAACAGAAAACAAAAACCAAAGCCTCGCACAAAGGTGTTCAGGGGAAAACAGTAAACGCCTCGCACAAAGGTGTTCAGGGGGGGATAGTAAATGCTGATGAAACTCAGAGAACTTGTCAATTGAAATACGGAAGCTACTGCCTCTGGAGGGAGGAGAATAAGGAACCCTTGAGAGATGCTAAGGTGAAGCACATGAAGGACCTCCTGTTTGTGGCTAGAGCATACTATCCAAGTATTGCTAAAATGCCTTCTCAAAGCAAGTTGACTCGGGATATGAAACAGAACATCCAAGAGTTTGAGCGTATTCTTAGTGAAGGTTCAGCGGATGCTGACCTCCCTCCACAGTAAGTTCTTCACCAGTTTGGGTTTTAGCATGTTTGCACAGATAGTTAGATTAAGGTTTTACTCATTTTGCATCTCGTTCCACTGAATCTGTCAGGGTTGATAAAAAGTTTCAGAAGATGGAAGCGGTAATTTCAAAGGCAAAGTCTTTCCCGGTAGACTGTAACAATGTTGACAAGAAATTGAGACAGATCCTGGATTTGACTGATGATGAAGCTAGTTTCCACATGAAACAGAGTGTGTTCCTCTACCAGCTTGCTGTACAGACAATGCCTAAGAGTCTTCACTGCCTGTCAATGAGACTAACGGTGGAATATTTCAAGTCAGCTCCAGTTGAAATTGAGGATAGTGAGAAATTCTCAGATCCTTCATTGCTTCACTTTGTTATTATCTCCGACAATATTCTTGCATCTTCTGTTGTGATAAACTCAACGGCTTTACACGCAAGGGTATGCATTGAATCTAGTTTCTTTAGTGCCGCCATAGAACACCCTTATATCTAATTCTTGTTTGGTTGTTGATGTTACAGGAAAGTAAAAACTTTGTTTTCCATGTACTAACAGACGAGCAGAACTACTTTGCGATGAAACAATGGTTTATCAGGAATCCCTGCAAACAAGCAGCTATTCAAGTATTGAACATTGAAAAACTCGAGCTGGACAATTCTGATACGAAGAAGCTGTATTTGCCTGCGGAGTTCCGTGTCTCCTTCACCAGTGGTGACAACAATTTGGCGGCACAAGGGAATAGAACATACTACTTATCCATTTTCTCCCAGTCTCACTATCTTCTCCCAAAGATATTTCACAAGCTGAAAAAGATTGTGGTTCTGGATCATGACGTTGTAGTCCAGCGAGACTTATCTCCCCTTTGGGAGCTTGACATGGAAGGAAAAGTGAACGGCGCAGTGAAGTCGTGCTCTGTGAGATTGGGTCAGCTAAAGAGTCTGAAGAGAGGAGGTTTTGATACTAATGCTTGTCTCTGGATGTCTGGATTGAATGTCATTGATCTTGCTAGATGGAGGGAACTGGGAGTTTCAGAGAGCTACCTTAAATTTTATAAACAGGTTAGTGTTATGGAAAACGTATAAAGGCGAGATTAGTAGGTGATTATGTATGCAATGACTTTGGTTTTCTTTGTGCAGCAGATGAGTGGTGAAAGTGAGTCTAGAGAAGCAATTGCGTTGCAAGCAACTTTGCTTACGTTCCAAGACAAAGTTTATGCTCTTGACGACAAATGGGCTGTATCAGGGCTTGGTTATGACTACTACATCAACACCCAAACGATAAAAAACGCAGCGACCTTACACTACAATGGGAACATGAAGCCGTGGCTAGAGCTGGGAATCCCACAGTACAAAAGCTATTGGAGAAAGAATCTGAATCGGGAAGATAGATTCTTGAGTGACTGTAACGTGAATCCCTGATGAAGAAAGCAAAGGAATCTACACTGGGCAAATGCTTTAGAAGCATATTACACGCAAAAGAAAAAAAGATTTAGAGTGGTGGTTAAAGCGACATCTCATTTTTTTGGAGAGGGGGGTGAATAAACCCGAATGCATTGCAGAAGAAATGCTGAAGGGGGAAAGAGCACGCACGCAAAAGTGAGTTAAAAGTGATTAGCTAATTGATTTTTAAGAGACATGATATGAAGATGATTGAAAATCAGCTTTAATATGATATAATTAGAAGAAAAAAAAAAAGATGTGACTAGACTTTGATGTTGTATATGATTTTTTGGCTAAAAGATGTGCCATTCTTTCCTCGTGTGTTTACTTATATTTTCAATAGAGATATCTGACTATATATTGGTAGTGAATATGTCTCGTTTCTAAGGATATACTTTAAAATGTTTCATTCACGTAATGCCCATTTGATGATATGATGTACGAGATAGGATGCAAAATGATCAATCATGTGATACAAAACAAAAGCTACTACTAAGAGTAAGATGAGGAATCAGATTTGGTTGGTTGTATTTACACTACTGCAGTGCATTAAAGAGAGAGCAAGAGAACATATTCTTCATGCAGTGAGTACATTGTTACCTCTCAAAGGTCGTAATCACTTTTTGTGTACACATGACGTAGAAACCGCATTCTTATTTGTTTATAGACAAACGATAGATAGCGAAAGTAATATAAAAACTGTAAGCGAGAGATGTCAACGTAAGTGGAACATTCAATTATATCAATGGACGTGCAAAAATATCTCAAGGAAAATAATACAAAATTTTTAATTAAATTGATTAGTGGAATTTTGTTGGGATGGTCTCTTTTATTTTCTCTTCCCACCGCTAATCGCTTCTCCTCCACAACTTTCTTCTTAAGCCTAATTATTTATAATGATGAGTGATGATATTATATGGTGGTCCTCCTTCCATCATATCATAATACGACCAAGTATTGGTCCAAAACTCGATTTCTTTATTTCATGTCCATGTTTGAACTTGTCTTTCCACTCGTCTTTATCTTCCACTAGATTATGTTTTTCCCTTGGCTCAAAATGTCCATGATAGCAGTTCAAAGCTTTGTTGGTTACAAATATATATTATCTGATATTGTAAATGTAACTGGTCTAGCCAATGTTTGGGACAAGAAGTTTGATCCACCAAGTTTTCTTTAAAATAAGACATGGATATATACAGGAATAACACATTTACATATTGATTACCAAAGAGAGCAGATATATTACTTTGGCCTTTGGGTTCAATATTAGAGCATACTGGCATAATACTGCAGAAATAGTTATAAATATAAAAAGATGAAGAATATTTCATAGATAAACTCCTGTTTTACATTTTAAAAAGATGCACTGGAAGTGACAATGGATTATGACCCCTTGGTTTTGGTTGGCATAGATTCTTTTCTTTCCTTCTTTTTTTGGAGACAATAATTTTTCTACTAATATTTTTTTTTTAAAGAAACTTTTCATGAACAATTGAACGCCAAAAATGACTAGAAAATAGAGATACACAAAACAGAGTGTTAATTAATTATAACTAGAATTTGACCCGCGCGGATGCGCGAGATTATTTATATTTATAATTTATGTTTTTAAATTAAAAATTATGATTTAATAAAATTTTATAAGTTTGGGTTCGTTTCCAGATTTTTTTTTTGTTTGGTTCCGGTTCGGATGTGGTATTTGGTTCAAGAAATATAGTAATCGTTCAGTTATTTTTGAATTTGAATATGGTTTGAATTTAGTTATTTTGGTTTTTGGTTTGGATCAAATAACAATGTTAGACATTTTATTTTTAGTTTAGTTATTTAAAAACTTAATTAAGTGAATAAATAGTGAACAACTTTCTTAAACTGTTTCGGGAAAGTTGGAATGTAATTAATATATTCTACATATAAAAATAGCAAAAACAGGAAATTGAATAAAATAAAAATATTCCTGAAAACGTTGAACTAAAAATCTGTTTAACAATACAAATCTTATTTATAATATGTTCAGTGTAGAAAATATTGTGGGTTGGGTATTTAAAGATGCTGTTGCCTGTTGGTATATGCCGTCTCTTCTACAAATCCCAAATAAATATTCCAAGGTCAGTAGTTCATTTAGTTTCGCAACAGCCATAGTCTAAAGCTATCTCTACAGCAAGATGACAAATTAAACATAAACTAAAAACTAATTGGCTATTTTTGAATTATTGGTACCGAGTTCTCACTGGATATATAGTAAGCACTAACCAATAACACATGGTTGTTGTTACCAGCTATAAATTATCATAAACTTTAAATTCATCTGAAGCCCATGTCTTTTATTTGATGTTGTGTTTAAACTTGAAAAAGAAAACTCAATCCTTGACAAAGAATAACGTAGAAGAGACACATAAGCTATTAAAGTACTAATCTAGAACGTTGGATGATGAGGAGCTAGAACCAGAAGTTGAAGGTCTCTCCGACTCATCCTACACCCACCACCAGCACGCACCACGTTTTCACGTGCCTAAAGCTTTTAAATTTCACGAAAATAAACCCATCAAGCCACCCAAAAGAACATATACAAACTTGACCAAGCACTAAAAATTTATAATGAACCATCAATGAAAACGTTACCAATCGATATTCCCACATCCAGATTAAAAACCCTACTTCCTGTTTAGATTGAAAATCTTAAGACTAAATCCATCTCGACTCGAGAATTGCTTTTGATTTTCACTGTTGATGACTTTTTCGTTCAAAGCTTTTAACGATGACATATGAACTTGTGTAGACTTTTAAGTTTAGTAATATGTTTAATCAAATAATTAGGTGAATGTGTATTAAACCTCCTCCTAACGGTGATAGATGAAAGTGAATTTAATAAAGTCTATATTTTTATATTTAGTCACAACATATTTAATAGGCCCAAAATTAAAAACATGTCATGGTAGAATTCAAATAAGACTCCATTTTAATAAAGTAGATATTAGACGGTAAGAGTCTTAGTTTAAACGTATTTCTATAATTTTCCTTAAATAAAATACTTAGTTTATCAATCTTTAAAATGGTAAATTTGCCAGAAAATATATAAGAATCGTGTTATATTTTAGAAATTTCTCTAAACCATCGACCATATATATCAACTAGAGACTAGAGTTCTCAATTGGATTATTTTTTTATAACATAGCTAGATTTAGCATTAGATTAATATTAAACACAAGACCATAAGCTATTTTGTAGGGCCAATATTGGTCGAATCAGTAATTAAAATACGAGGCTCCTGTATAATATTTGTTGAAGTTTAGGTGAACTTAAAAACAGTACTATAACATTTATTATAGAAAGGATTGAAAGGAATTCATTAGTTTACACTTATTCATAAAATAATGACATAAATTAAAAAGACTAGATATCGTATAGTAATAGACTGAAAAGGATATCTCTCTCTAGTGGAAAACAAGAAGATGAGACCATTCTTTTCATATGAACACCACATTCTCTCTCTCTCTCTCTCTCTCTCTCTCTCTCTCTCTCTCTCTCTCTCTCTCTCTCTCTATCTCTCTTCTCGAGATCCCTGAGCTCTCTCTCTCTCTCTCTCGAGAGAGAGAGAGCGAGGAGAGAGAGAGAGCTCTCTCTCTCTCTCCTCTCTCTCTCTCTTCTCTCTCTCTCTCTCTCTCTCTCTCTCTCTCTCTCTCTCTCTCTCTCTCTCTCTCTCTCTCTCTCTCTCTCTCTCTCTCTCTCTCTCTCCCTCTCTCTCTCTCTCTCTCTCTTTATACACTTGTATATATAAACAAGCAAACGACCTCTTCTCATTATCAAATATCAACTCATCTTCTCCAACAAAAATCATAAATACCCACAAAGAAAAGATAATGACAAAAGTTCATCCAAAATTCCAAAACACTTGCGAGAAGAGCTTGTGCGATAGTAAAGAAGCTGTCGTTTTAACGGTGTGGAAGAAGTCCCTTCTCTTCAACTGTGATGGCTTCACAGTTTACAACTCCAATGGAGAACTTGTCTTTAGGGTCGACAACTACATGAACTGTCCTAAAGATAACATCGTCCTTATGGACGCTTCCGGTCTACCCCTCCTCTCCATCCGCCGCAAGGTACTCCTCCTTTCTATCTCTATTTGGCTTTATATATATATATCTAAGATCCAAAGTCCTGAACCAAATTGGTCTTTTATGTTTGTTATTCAAAAGATAACCAAATCCTTATGAAACCAATCTTGATATTCATTTCTTATTAATTTATTGATCAGAAGTTGAGCCTTGGAGATTGCTGGATGGTATACGATGGAGAAACACAAAGAGATCCAATATTTACGGCAAAGAAAAACGTAAGTATAATGACAAACAAGAGGAGCTTGGTGTCAGTTAGCTCGAAGAAGACAGTACTATACGAGATAGAAGGATCATACAGCCAAAGAAGCTGCAAAATATTGGACGAGAGGAGGAACAAGAAGAAAACGGCGGAGATCAAGAAGAAAGAGGCAATGGTTGGAGGAGTTGCCTTTGGCAAAGATGTGTTCAAACTTATAGTTGAACCGGAGATGGAGCCTCGTGTGGCCATGGCATTGACCATCATCCTCGACCAAATATATAGATATTGATTTTCTACATTTTCATGCTTTGTACGTGTATACTAGTTCTCTTTTTGTCATGTAATTTATGATGTGTGTTTTGTTACTGGTGGAGGCAGACTGGATATCTAAATTTTTGAAGATATTCAGTCCACTTCACTTCATCCGAATCATAATCTTTATGATTTGTATTTGTCCGGTTATCATTTAAATACTTGGTGTCTGGATATCTGATAAAATATATAGTATTTCCTCTGTTAAAATAAAAAAAATAAAGAAGACATTAAAAAATTAAAATGTAATGAAAACAATAACATTTTGTTTATTTTAATTTTAATAATTAAATAATAAATCTAGTAAAAAAAGATTCTGAAATATTTTATAGATAAAAATAATTATATAATTTGTATACATAAATATTATATATATATGTATATATATATATATATATATATATATTTACATATCAGGCTGAGAAAATCAATAGTCTATTTTTTTAACATTTATGATCTAATTTATTTTAAAAGAATGTTGCATATTATATTTGATTTAATACGTAAATTATGGACATTTTGATTTTTAGATTTAATTAATGAAACATATTGGATCATATCTTATACTATTATTTGAGAAGTGAATTCGTTGCTTGTCATTTTTCCATAATAATAGGTCTATTCAACAGTTTTTATAAACATTTTATTATATATTTAAATAATAAACAGTTTTGGAAATATGATAATTACAATATATCATCTATACAAATATTTGATATTATCTTATTTATTATTATATATACAAATTTCTTAGGTGAGTCAATGATTTTAATAGATAATTTTAATAATATTTATAATTTGTATTAAATAATAAACAGTTTAAGAAAAATATGATAATTATCATTTACACAAATATTTGATATATTATCTTATTAATATTATATAAGAAGATTTTTTTTCTTATATGATGAAAGGATTTTATTTGTATTTTTGGTATCAAAAAGGTTATATATTTTTGGATTTTGTTAATATAAGCTCATCAATAGCTTTATTATTTTAATTTATTAGTGTTTAGTTTAAAAAATATATTTTTAACAATTGTAAATTTGCTAATATGTGTTACCACCAACTGGTTGCCACAAACTCATGTTTATGTTCAATCGATAGAAAAACAGTACTCGATTACATGACCTATGCAAAAAAACAAATTTGTAAATAAAAAGATGAATATTTTAAAATGTAAGAGATCTTCTAAACATTTTCAAAATATTGATAGATATATTTACTTATTTTAAATCATATTTTTTAATAGATAATTATTATATATATATATATACTAATGTTGCTCTTTGGAAATAATATTTTCTATTATAAAAGTTAAAGCTAAGATAATTTTTATAATAAAATATTAATTAAACAAAAAATATTTATATAAAAAGATTTTCTAAAATAGTTTTAATAGTGAGTTAAAAATTTCGATTCAATAATAAGCATATATATATTGATGAATTTGTTTGTCAGATATAAATATTTGATGTTTGATTTAAACTTTTAGAACATTTGAATTAATAAAATATAAACTAATAAATATTTTAAGATGGCTATATTTATCCTTCCCTAATTTTGTATGTTACACGGGAACGACGGAGACAACTCTGTTTTTCAGTTTTTAAATTTCTGCGTAGATACTACATAAATGCGACACTCAATTATTGATTTAATTTTGAAGGACGGTTAACAGAGAGGCGGCTGATCAGCCGGATATGTTAATAATTGTCGGTTATGACTTATGAGAAAAAGATGGGTGGGGGAGGGGGAATAACAAATTATTACGAAACTAATCTTGAATTTCAGTGCTGTATTCGATATCAGACAAAAATGTCCAGGAAATTAAGATCAGGTGACTTTCTACATGTTTCCTGTTTGCAGATGTTGAAGTGAGTTGCGTTGAAGTGTTCTGTGTGCGTTGACTAGATAGGAAGACTTGTTAAATGTCGAGCGAGCTATGTGTTACCTCTACGGCTCTACCTCGTGCATGGTTTGTTTACCTGATCAGTCCATCTAGGGGATAATTTTATGATTTTCAAGAGATTAGAAAGTTATTTCCGTGGACAATTCAGTGAGAAGCTTCTATTTAATTGGAGAGAACGCGAATCTCTAAATACTTGACGTGAGTAGTATACATTCTTAACTAAAACCGCATTTATATTTGTGTGTTTATGATGTTAGCGTGGCAGTTACTGGGCTGTGCATGTGCTGTCAGTGAATGAACAGAATCCAACTATTTAAGGCCCAAATTTGGAATTATATATGAACTTTTAACTATTAATTTAGGGGGCTTTCTTTCTCTCATCTGAAATATTAATTCAAGTACATGGCTAAAACCAGAACGATAGTAACTTTTAGGGCCCGTTTCTGTATTTCTTCTTTCCAAGAATAAAATTTTAAGTTTATATTTTGGTTAGGGTCTTTCTTTTTATAGACCTGCACCGGGTCTGGCCAATGGATGAACTCGGCCTAGACTTCAAACCAGATTCTATCACATACTCGAGGTTTCTTCTTTTCATTATAATTTAGGTTCGTATTCCACATCGTTTAGCTTTGATTTCTCAATTCTCACTCTCACTGGATGCATGGAGAGAGACTAACTTTAATTTGGACGTCCCAGTACGCAGTAGGCATCATAACTTTTCTATAACTTGTTGATCTATGTTCTTGTATATATTTAAGTTTCATCTACATTTTTTGAGAATTAGTTATATCATTTTTAGTTCCAGTAGGCATCATAGCACATGCAAACTCTTGTGGTCTTTATTTAAAAAATTAGTTATGGGAGAACTACGTTGCAATTCCATGCATCAATGCTCACCAGAAGCCAATGGATACGCAGCCACCAGATTCGACAACCTGGCTACTAACACAGTTCATATAACTCGATAAAGCGATGTATTCAAATGATTATCAAGATCTCTATACGATATACTTCTCTCTTTATATAAACGATATTCCTTCTATCTTAAAGGTTATATGAAACTTTTACACTTTTTTCTTATACTAAAGCATATTCTTTAGCAGTACTGCAAGCTTAATAAAAACCTTAGAAGAGCTTCCATATACCTCTTGATGTTTAGTAAACTTTCTTATAAGACTCAGACATAACGTCATACTCACTCTTCAACACTAGTCCAAGAGTTTAGGTGGCTAATTTAAAAGATATGGTCGGAAATGATTCGATTTCATATTTCTTTGACTTAGTCTCTGTTGGGGGATTTTTTGCCAACTTAACTTTATAAAGTTCTCTAAGAACATCACATCAATGTCCATGGAATTCAATGTTCGTTTGGTTTTTTCTTTGCCATTTTCATGATTAAAAAATTCTTTATATCCAACTTGGAAATCCAAAAACTAATTTTACGTTCTGTAACTCTAATTTTACATTATTTCATATAAATATTACGTTGGCTTAATTATTAATAAAGTAATAATGCACATATAATATATTCACAAATATAAATAAATCTATTAAAATTTATATAAAAATATATGTTCAACTTAATATTAGTGGTCTATGGTAACATAAATGGGTTGATTTCTTGGACCACAGATTTAAATCCTTTTAATATAAAATACCATAAAAAATAAATCTAATTTGAATATTGAATCAATTATAAACCGAAAACATGGAACTCCTATAATCCCTATAAAGGAAATGTATTACATAAAATGTAATTTTATTAGTATGAGATCAAAACTAGTAATTAGAATTCATCACCCTCATATTGTTTAACACATTTTCTTAGGGAAAATGGCTAAAATTACAATATATACTTCTGCTGAAACTGTTCAATTAATACTCCATTTGTCACATGCATTGTTGAATTTACTTAAGTAGCTAGCAAACAAAGATGCCAGTAACAACAAACTATTTATATTTTCCAAAGTTATGACCAATTAACTCGACCGTTACAGTTCGCAAATGCCATTCACTTGGTTTACAAACGTGTTGATGTCGTATATCTACTATTTATTAATACAAACATGTCTATAAAATCTTCCTTTTAACAATGTCCAAATAAAATTCAGCTTGTTAGAATAAGTTTGATTTTCTATGAATCACATATGCACATACAAATATGCGCAGCATAATATTATTTTCTATAATTTCGGCAGGGTTGTAGCTTTACAAAATATTACAGGAATGGAATTTGAGAGAAAGTAGAAGAAATGAATATATATAATTTATATAAAATTCAGTAATAACTATGAATTTTATGACAGTTAATTATCAACTTTTAACATGAAACGTTTTGACCATGAAATCCACAGCAGTCAAAAGAAAGGATAACTTAGCATGATTGACTACATTATATAACTTAAAAATTTGCCATAAAAAGATGTAAGATGGAAGAATCTTTCAACATATATAGAGACTAGGACCAACAATCTCAATGATTTATATCAGCAGTTATTGTTAATCTAATCATAAAAGCAAAAGTATAATAATAATACGTATAAGAGACAGCTCTTGTGAGCGATAGCATGATCGACACGTGTCAACTTTTAGCGGCGCTAAAAAAAATATACGATCTACGTAGTCACGCATACAGACCAGAGTTCCACCGTTGTCTTTTTAATCATTTACTTTTATTGTTGAAAATATTCACTTTAATCTTTTTAACCTTTGTAACAGAGAGATCCACGCTGTCACCCTAAACCTTTTTTTGTCTAATTTATTTTCCCAAAAAAGAGAGAGATATCGAGAGAGAGCTGAGCTCGAAGAGCTATCTAGGCATATATCGAGAGATCTCTCTAGAGAGAGCGATCTCCTCTAGCTCTCTCCTCCTCTCTCTCTCTCTCTCTCTCTCTCTCTCTCTCTCTCTCTCTCTCTCGCTCTCTCTCTCTCTCTCTCTCTCTCTCTCTCTCTCTCTCCCTCTCTCTCTCTCTCTCTCTCTTTATACACTTGTATATATAAACAAGCAAACGACTCTTCTCATTAAAAATATCAACTCATCTTCTCCAACAAAAATCATAAATAAATACCCACAAAGAAAAGATAATGACAAAAGTTCATCCAAAATTCCAAAACACTTGCGAGAAGAGCTTGTGCGATAGTAAAGAAGCTGTCGTTTTTAACGGTGTGGAAGAAGTCCCTTCTCTTCAACTGTGATGGCTTCACAGTTTACAACTCCATGGAGAACTTGTCTTTAGGGTCGACAACTACATGAACTGTCCTAAAGATAACATCGTCCTTATGGACGCTTTCCGGTCTACCCCTCCTCTCCATCCGCCGCAAGGGTACTCCTCCTTTCTATATCTATTTGGCTTTATATATATATATCTAAGATCCAAAGTCCTGAACCAAATTGGTCTTTTATGTTTGTTATTCAAAAGATAACCAAATCCTTATGAAACCAATCTTGATATTCATTTCTTATTAATTTATTGATCAGAAGTTGAGCCTTGGAGATTGCTGGATGGTATACGATGGAGAAACACAAAGAGATCCAATATTTACGGCAAAGAAAAACGTAAGTATAATGACAAACAAGAGGAGCTTGGTGTCAGTTAGCTCGAAGAAGACAGTACTATACGAGATAGAAGGATCATACAGCCAAAGAAGCTGCAAAATATTGGACGAGAGGAGAGGAACAAGAAGAAAACGGCGGAGATCAAGAAGAAGAAGAAAGAGGCAATGGTTGGAGGAGTTGCCTTTGGCAAAGATGTGTTCAAACTTATAGTTGAACCGGAGATGGAGCCTCGTGTGGCCATGGCATTGACCATCATCCTCGACCAAATATTAGATATTGATTTCTACATTTTCATGCTTTGTACGTGTATACTAGTTCTCTTTTTGTCATGTAATTTATGTGTGTTTTGTTACTGGTGGAGGCAGACTGGATATCTAAATTTTTGAAGATATTCAGTCCACTTCACTTCATCCGAATCATAATCTTTATGATTTGTATTTGTCCGGTTATCATTTAAATACTTGGTTTGTCGATATCTGATAAAATATATAGTATTCCTCTGTTAAAATAAAAAAAATAAAGAAGACATTAAAAAATTAAAATGTAATGAAAACAATAACATTTTGTTTATTTTAATTTTAATAATTAAATAATAAATCTAGTAAAAAAAGATTCTGAAATATTTTATAGATAAAAATAATTATATAATTTGTATACATAAATATTATATATATATGTATATATATATATATATATATATATATATTTACATATCAGGCTGAGAAAATCAATAGTCTATTTTTTTAACATTTATGATCTAATTTATTTTAAAAGAATGTTGCATATTATATTTGATTTAATACGTAAATTATGGACATTTTGATTTCTTAGATTTAATTAAATGAAACATATTGGATCATATCTATACTATTATTTGAGAAGTGAATTCGTTGCTTTGTCATTTTTTCCATAATAATAGGTCTATTCAACAGTTTTTATAAACATTTTATTATATATTTAAATAATAAACAGTTTTGGAAATATGATAATTACAATATATCATCTATACAAATATTTGATATTATCTTATTTATTATTATATATACAAATTTCTTAGGTGAGTCAATGATTTTAATAGATAATTTTAATAATATTTATAATTTGTATTAAATAATAAACAGTTTCAAGAAAAATATGATAAATTATCATTTACACAAAATTTGATATATCTCTTATTAATATTATATAAGAAGATTTTTTTTCTTAATGATGAAAGGATTTATTGTATTTTTGGTATCAAAAAGGTTATATATTTTTGGATTTTGTTAATATAAGCTCATCAATAGCTTTATTATTTTAATTTATTAGTGTTTAGTTTAAAAAATATATTTTTTAACAATTGTAAATTTTGCTAATATGTGTTACCACCAACTGGTTGCCACAAAAACTCATGTTTATGTTCAATCGATAGAAAAACAGTACTCGATTACATGACCTATGCAAAAAACAAATTTGTAAATAAAAAGATGAATATTTTAAAATGTAAGAGATCTTCTAAACATTTTCAAAATATTGATAGATATATTTACTTATTTTAAATCATATTTTTTTAATAAGATAATTATTATATATATATATATATACTAATGTTGCTCTTTGGAAATAATATTTTCTATTATAAAAGTTAAAGCTTAAGATAATTTTTATAATAAAATATTAATTAAACAAAAATATTTATATAAAAAGATTTTCTAAAATAGTTTTAATATGTGAGTTAAAAATTTCGATTCAATAATAAGCATATATATATTGATGAATTTTGTTTGTCAGATATAAATATTTGATGTTTGATTTAAACTTTTTAGAACATTTGAATTAATAAAATATAAACTAATAAATATTTTTAAGATGGCTATATTTATCCTTCCCTAATTCTTGTATGTTACACGGGAACGACGGAGACAACTCTGTTTTTTCAGTTTTTAAATTTCTGCGTAGATACTACATAAAATGCCGACACTCAATTATTGATTTAATTTTGAAGGACGGTTAACAGAAGGAGGCGGCTGATCAGCCGGATATGTTAATAATTGTCGGTTATGACTTATGAGAAAAAGATGGGTGGGGGAATAACACAATTATTACGAAACTAATCTTGAATTTCAGTGCTGTATTCGATATCAGACAAAAATGTCCAGGAAATTAAGATCAGGTGACTTTTCTACATGTTTCCTGTTTGCAGATGTTGAAGTGAGTTGCGTTGAAGTGTTCTGTGTGCGTTGACTAGATAGGAAGACTTGTTAAATGTCGAGCGAGCTATGTGTTACCTCTACGGCTCTACCTCGTGCATGTGTTTGTTTACCTGCATCAGTCCATCTAGGGGATAATTTTATTGATTTTCAAGAGATTAGAAAGTTATTTCCGTGGAACAATTCAGTGAGAAGCTTCTATTTAATTGGAGAGAACGCGAATCTCTAAATACTTGACGTGAGTAGTATACATTCTTAACTAAAACCGCATTATATATTTGTGTGTTTATGATGTTAGCGTGGCAGTTACTGGGCTGTGCATGTGCTGTCAGTGAATTTGAACAGAATCCAACTATTTAAGGCCCAAATTTGGAATTATATATGAACTTTTAACTATTAATTTAGGGGGCTTTCTTTCTCTCATCTGAAATATTAATTCAAGTACATGGCTAAAACCAGAACCGATAGTAACTTTTAGGGCCCGTTTCTGTATTTCTTCCTTTCCAAGAATAAAATTTTAAGTTTATATTTTGGTTAGGGTCTTTTCTATAGACCTGCACCGGGTCTGGCCAATGGATGAACTCGGCCTAGACTTCAAACCAGATTCTATCACATACTCGAGGTTTTCTTCTTTTCACTTATAATTTAGGTTCGTATTTCCACATCGTTTAGCTTTGATTTCTCAATTCTCACTCTCACTGGATGCATGGAGAGAGACTAACTTTTAATTTGGACGTCCCAGTACGCAGTAGGCATCATAACTTTTCTATAACTTGTTGATCTATGTTCTTGTATATTATTTAAGTTTCATCTACATTTTTTTGAGAATTTAGTTATATCATTTTTAGTTCCAGTAGGCATCATAGCACATGCAAACTCATTGTGGTCTTTATTTAAAAAATTAGTTATGGGAGAACTACGTTGCAATTTCCATGGCATCAATGCTCACCAGAAGCCAATGGATACGCAGCCACCAGATTCGACAACCTGGCTACTAACACAGTTCATATAACTCGATAAAGCGATGTATTCAAATGATTATCAAGATCTCTATACGATATACCTTCTCTCTTTATATAAACGATATACCTTCTATCTTAAAGGTTATATGAAACTTTTTACACTTTTTTTTTCTTATACTAAAGCATATTCTTTTAGCAGTACTGCAAGCTTAATAAAACCTTAGAAGAGCTTCCATATACCTCTTGATGTTTAGTAAACTTTCTTATAAGACTCAGACATAACGTCATACTCACTCTTCAACACTAGTCCAAGAGTTTAGGTGGCTAATTTAAAAGATATGGTCGGAAATGATTCGATTTCATATTTCTTTGACTTAGTCTCTGTTGGGGGATTTTTTGCCAACTTAACTTTATAAAGTTCTCTAAGAACATCACATCAATGTCCATGGAATTCAATGTTCGTTTGGTTTTTTCTTTGCCATTTTCATGATTAAAAAATTCTTTATATCCAACTTGGAAATCCAAAACTAATTTTACGTTCTGTAACTCTAATTTTACATTATTTCATATAAATATTACGTTGGCTTAATTATTAATAAAGTAATAATGCACATATAATATATTCACAAATATAAATAAATCTATTAAAATTTATATAAAAATATATGTTCAACTTAATATTAGTGGTCTACTGGTAACATAAATGGGTTGATTTCTTTGGACCACAGATTTAAATCTCTTTTAATATAAAATACCATTAAAAAATAAATCTAATTTTGAATATTGAATCAATTATAAACCGAAAACATGGAACTCCTATAATCCCTATAAAGGAAATGTATTACATAAAATGTAATTTTATTAGTATGAGATCAAACTAGTAATTAGAATTCATCACCCTCATATTGTTTAACACATTTTCTTAGGGAAAATGGCTAAAATTACAATATACTTTCTGCTGAAACTGTTCAATTTAATACTCCATTTGTCACATGCATTGTTGAATTTACTTAAGTAGCTAGCAAACAAAGATGCCAGTAACAACAACTATTTATATTTTTCCAAAGTTATGACAATTAACTCGACCGTTACAGTTCGCAAATGCCATTCACTTGGTTTACAAACGTGTTGATGTCGTATATCTACTATTTATTAATACAAACATGTCTATAAAATCTTCCTTTTTAACAATGTCCAAATAAAATTCAGCTTGTTAGAATAAGTTTGATTTTCTATGAATCACATATGCACATACAAATATGCGCAGCATAAATATTATTTTCTATAATTTCGGCAGGGCTTGTAGCTTTACAAAATATTACAGGAATGGAATTTGAGAGAAAGTAGAAGAAATGAATTATATATAATTTATATAAAATTCAGTAATAACTATGAATTTTTATGACAGTTTAATTATCAACTTTAACATGAAACGTTTTTGACCATGAAATCCACAGCAGTCAAAAGAAAGGATAACTTAGCATGATTGACTACATTATATAACTTAAAAAATTTGCCATAAAAAGATGTAAGATGGAAGACTCTTTCAACATATATAGAGACTAGGACCAACCAATCTCAATGATTTATATCAGCAGTTATTGTTAATCTAATCATAAAAGCAAAAGTATAATAATAATACGTATAAGAGACAGCTCTTGTGAGCGATAGCATGATCGACACGTGTCAACTTTTAGCGGCGCTAAAAAAAATATACGATCTACGTAGTCACGCATACAGACCAGAGTTCCACCGTTGTCTTTTTAATCATTTACTTTTATTGTTGAAAATATCACTTTAATCTTTTTCAACCTTTGTAACAGAGAGATCCACGCTGTCACCTAAACCTTTTTTTGTCTAATTTTATTTTTCCCAAAAATAATAAAGAGAAATTTCAGAGAGAGAAAAAAAGGAAAAATAAAAATAAATAAAAAAAGTCAGGCGTCTTTCTGCAGAATTCACATTTGGTCTCTCTCTCTCTCTCTCTCTCTCTCTCTCTCTCTCTCTCTCTCTCTCTCTCTCTCTCTCTCTCTGTATTGTATACGCTTCTAGAGGGAAGAGGAAGAAGAAGAAGAAGAAAGACTCATGTCTGGTCTATACAACAACAACTCTTCTTACTTCTCTCCTGCTAGAGCTGCTTCTCCTCAGATCAGAAGCACTCCTGAGATCGACAGGTATATATGCTCTCTCTCCTCTGATCTCTTCCTCTCGAAAAGAACACTCCTTTTGTTTGGTTTCTTATAGCAATAAAAACCGATCTGATTGTTCCTTCTTTGCTCGAACAGCTCTCAGTACTTGACGGAGCTTCTCGCAGAACATCAAAAGCTCACACCTTTTATGCAAGTCTTGCCCATATGCAGCCGCCTTTTGAATCAAGGTTTCTCCTTTTCTTGATTTTGATTCGGATCTAAACTGTATATTCCACCTCTTCTCTTTCCTTTTTTTTATTACAACACTTTCCCACTCCAATTTTCTTACATAATATTCAAATCAGTTAATCCAATCAAGACAGTGAGATTAAGTTGTTTGGGTCTGTGAAGTCAAATCAGTTAATCTAATCAGTGGTCTTACTGATATGTCTTAACATTACTTATTTTAGTACAAGCTTTAGTGTCTTTCAGTTGCCTTGTTGTTGTGGTTGCTTCATTTGAAAGGCTTACTTGATGTGCAGAGATGTTCAGGGTATCTGGAATGATGCCTCCTAACCAAGGATTCGGCGATTTTGATAGACTCAGACACAGAAGTCCCAGTCCTATGGCTTCTTCTAATCTTATGTCTAATGTCTCTAACACCGGTTTAGGTGGTTGGAACGGTGGTCTCTCTCAGGAGGTATTATTATCATCTAATCCATTGTTTAAACTCTGTATGTACCTATGTTGTCTAAGATGTGTTTGCACTGTGTGCTTCTTACAGAGACTTAGTGGAACACCTGGGATGACAATGGATTGGCAAGGTGCACCTGGAAGCCCCAGCTCATACACTGTGAAAAGGATACTGCGTCTGGAGATTCCAGTAGATAGCTATCCTAATGTGAGTAAACTCATTCCGCTTCCTCATCATTTTACTCCATAAGCTTTTTTTTTTAATCACTCTTTTCTGTTTTTTACTTGCTATTTTTATTAGTTCAATTTTGTTGGAAGGCTTCTTGGTCCTAGAGGCAACTCATTAAAACGTGTTGAAGCTACAACCGGTTGCCGTGTGTTCATTAGAGGGAAAGGTTCAATCAAGGATCCAGAAAAGGTGAGATGTCCATGAAATATTTTTAACAAACATGTCATATGCTTCAGATGAGTATCTTATGGATTTGATGATTAAAAAATGATAGGAAGATAAGCTAAGGGGAAGACCAGGCTATGAACATCTAAATGAGCAGCTTCACATCTTGATAGAAGCAGATCTTCCAGCTAGTATTGTGGAGATTCGTCTGAGACAAGCTCAAGAAATCATAGAAGAGTTACTTAAGCCTGTGGTAAGTACACATTCCCCACTACTTTCTTAACTCTTTGGAATTTTCCAGTGTTCTAAAAATCGGTCTAGTCGGCAAATGGGGTCTGAAGAAACAATTTAATCTGATTTTTTTTTAAGTCGGTGTTGGCGTCCCTGTTTAACTCTATAAAACGCCTAACCACCGCCTAGCGATTTTTTTGAACATTGGTATAATCAGTACAATGACAATTAAGATAGTAGCCACGTTTTTTATTTTATGTTCTTCCTTTGGTTGGTTAGCCTCATTGAGATCCTCTAGACTTATTGCATGTAGGGCCACTTGTTTCTTGTCACAACGTTTATATTTCAGTACCCACTCTTTGGTAGTTTGCGGTTGATATTCAACTATGCAGACATGTGTGACCACAAACACTAGTCAAAGCTTCTTTATTTTTTTGTCTTTGATCTCTTATAACATTGTTATCAACCGCAGTCATAATATGGATTACATTTTTGACATAACGTTTTGTGTATTTTTGTGTGGTTTAATAATGAAGGATGAGTCTCAAGATTTCATAAAGAGGCAGCAGCTGAGGGAGCTAGCGTTGCTAAACTCAAACAACCTGAGGGAAGAGAGTCCAGGACCAAGCGGCGGTGGAAGCGTTTCGCCTTTCAATTCAAGTGGTAAACGCCCCAAAACAGGATGCTAAGGAGCGTTTTGTTGTTTCAGTCAAAGGAGCGTTTTGTTGTTTCAAGGGGCGTTTTAAATGGTACATGTCTGCATACACAAACACTCATGTGTGTATACTTGGTTCTGGCCCAGTACTTGCTGCAGTGGTGGTGGTCAAGTTAAGGCCTCCCTGGTCTCTCTCCGGTGAGCGACCCTGTGGCTTTCCTTTTCTTTTCCTTTTATTTATTTTTTGTTTTATTCGTCTTTATAAGACGATATCAGAGATTCATTACAGATTATTTAAAAAAAAAAAGATTCAGAAAAAGAGATAAGAAAAAATGTTGAGATATATAATGTGTATGTAGGGAAAAAATGTGGCTGGGGAAAAGGGAGTGTATTGAAATTCTTATTGTAAAAACAAAAACAGAAAAAAAAAACAAATTTATTGGATTGATTCTTATGGTTTGATTTTGAAAACTTTTATGTAAAACTTAGCTTATTTTTTATTTATATTAGACATTATTTCCATATTAATCTGTCCACTAAATTCTTTTTTTTTTGGCTAAGTCTATATCATATAACCTTTGAAATGTGATTAGTATAATATGACAAGTTGTGACATACCCTTGTGTATATACTGTCATGTTATACATGTAATTGATGGGTTGAAATTTGAAAATGATAATATTAAAATATTTATGGAACGAAGTACATAGGGTTAGGAATCTTGAAGGTGCGATTCCCTGAATATTCTCCTTGTATGTCACTCCACTGGTCGCCTACATTGCCCCATATCCTGTAACCTTCTTCCATCATCTGCTTTCTGATTGTTGTTTTGTAAGTTGCTGCGCTTTGTTTTTTATTCTCTGCTGTCCTGCAAGTAGAGAATCATTTGTCCACATCGTGAGAGGCTTTATCTTCGAAAAAAAGATACTACTAAATAAGTAAACCTTCATTTTTACCTCATAATCAATCTTTCATAACCAGTGAAGCCTTGATTATGCAAATTTTCAACTGTTGCTTGGCGAAGGGTCTCTTCATCTCTGCCGGTTACTAGGAAAACTTTGAATCCTATTTCTATCAGATCATTGAAGAGTTCGAGAACAGGTTGTATAGCTGGAGATTCTCCTTTCATTGCCCATGTTCTAAATCCTGTTGGATCATAAGGGTCGCATCTACATGTTAACAAAAAGAGCATAACATAACATTAGTCACATTTTTCTAAACTTTTTGTATTCAATCAAGAAAAAAACAAGTGTATACCCGTATCTCTTGAGCCGATAGTAGTCGACGTTTGAGAAGCAAGTATCATCAACATCCAAGATCCATGCATCCATGCCATCACCAGGAAGGACTATATCATTGAGATAAACCCTAACTTGTTCCACAATCAACTCAACGTCTCTGTCATATTGACCAGCGAGCATATATGCCTCAACGTAACGCATACATTGTAGAGGTACGGTGCGCCACGCACGTACGTTGTTGGTTTCTATTGCTAGTCTCCAGCTTAAGCAATAGCTAGCTGGATTGTTTCCATCCATCGGTATCCATGGACTTGCGCTTGTTGCCACTACGGAGATTGTTAGAAAAATGAGAAGCAACATCACTCTCTTATGTATCTTTATCGCTCTTGATTATTCTGCTTTCACTTGTGAAGAATGAGGATAACAAAACTAGAGGTCTTTTGTTTGACACAAGAGGAGAAAGGTTGAGAAAGAGAGTTTGGTTATACTGTGATAAGTGGTGAAACAAGAAGACTAATAAGAGGAGAAAGGAAGCTTGAAGTGGATCAGCTTTACTAGTATTGTAGTTGTGAGAAGAAATGTTAGTTAAAGAGTGGTATTTAAAGAGCTTGGTTTGGTATAAGATACTGGTTTCATCCACTAAGTCTCCACTTTTTTTTTCTTAAGACCAACTTATGAGGTTTGCACAAGGAAAATATTATTAACAAATGGAAAATGGGGTCAAAACTAGCAAGCGCACAAATCACTAAGGCACATCCTATATATGAGCCACTATTTATATTCCAACACTTTCACATATATATACCATGCATATCATCCTCTTCTATATGTATACTAAATAATACATCATTGGCATTTTTACTAAGTGGCATGACATCTTTTAGTTAATATATAGTATATCACTAGGTGGAGGAGCTCACTAGCCGTTACATACATAAGTAAGATAAACCTACTTAAAGCACTTTCCATGCATGGTCAAAGTTGTAGGTTTTTCTTAGCACACTGAGACTATATTAACTTGAAGGATACATTGTGAGATTCATAGGTGAAACACAACCTTATGTACAAGAAGATAACCTAGGGGGTGTAGGGTTTCATTTGAGGTTTTCTTGATATATGGTCAATTTATGTAAAAAAATAAAATAAATTGTATTGTTTCTTAGAGCTAGGGCCTATGGAGCGTCTTACAGGTTATCAAGAAATTAATAAGGAGTGGACACACATTTGTCAAACCAACAAAAAAAATGAACCGACCAAATAAGACTACATAATGGATTTGGATGCTGACAAGGATTAGATTGTTATTAACTTTTGTCAACGTAAAAGTGGATGACACGTTAGTAGTAGTGTAATGGAAAATGTAAAGGACAGCAAGTAATGGAGTTAACACTACTACTAGATTGATAAGTTCGTTAAGAGTTGTTAGCCTATGAGTTCATCTCATTAATTAACGCTCCTTCTCATGTATGGTTTAAGTTATTATACACTTGATTGCCACTCGTAACACCTTTTTCATCTAATCCATTTACATTTCTTTAACTGGTTGGGAGATGCTCTCCCATTTGAAACGATAAAACGTCATCAAAACACCACTTATCTGCCGGTCCCAAGGTCAAGAGTATTGTTTTTTTTTCCTAACGAAGAGCATAACATTCACTTTGATCTTGAAGAGCTTAAAAGTCCATCTGATAGAAGACGGCAAAGGAGAGGCAACAATAGGTCAAGACGAATGGTACATGTTTCGCTAGAAGCCATGCATCCAATGGTATACCATTCTCTTTACTTTACATCTTCAGCCATGTCCTAGATAAGAAGAGTTCACAATGACTATAATGGAAATCAATACAAGAAATAAACTTCAAAACTTCGATAAAATGTGCAAGAAAGTAAGTTTGACATGTTTGGAATAAAAGAAGCAAAAGAAAAACCTAAATTATAGACTCCTCTACTAAAACTAACTCCAAGACACTGAACTGTGATATCCTTACACAAACATCATAGCCAGAACATTCTAAGAATGTGTCGGCAAATGGACATAGAAGCTCTTGATAAATCAACCAGAGAGCCTATATGTCTTAAACAAAGTCTCATGCAATGTAAAAAAAAGAACACACACATTTATCTCCTCACCTCAACAGAACTTCCAGTGGTTGTCACAGTTAACACACGTAACATAAGTCGTCATCGGCTCATCAGCACTCCTCGTCTGCATCTGATAGTAAGTGCATTTACGCTGACCACACCTCCCACACTTGAACTGATCAGTACTCGCTTTCGGCGCCTGGCCACGCTCACAATCAAACAGAAACTTCTCCTTGATCTGATTAGTCTCCTGTTTCCTCTTGTCGCTTGCCATCTCTTCACCAGACAATGTAATAAGTTTCTCCGGCGACACCTCCCCTGTGAGAACCCTCCTCCTCAGATCCGGATTGTTACTGTCCCTCAGGTTGAACATTATAGACCTGTACTTCACCTTCTGAGCTCCCGTTGACCGTCCCAGCTTCTCAAACATGTGAGACTCCACCGAGACAGCGACGCGGATTGGATCACATCCGACAACTCTCGCTCTATCGTAGTCATCTGATTCGTCATGGACCTTGGACATTGCGTCCACAAGCAGCTCACGGATCTTGTCACGCACAGGGTCGTTGCATTTCACCATCGAAGTCAGCTTTGGTGCACCATTAAGTGGTGCCTTAGCTGGAGCTTTCGTACTAGATTGATTCTCCTTTGAGGCCCCAGCATTGACTTTGTTGTCTGGTTCCTTCCTCTCTTCTACCTTGATGCTCTTAGCTGAATCACCTCTCTGAAGCTTCTGCACTTTCACAGGAGCAGGGTTTGGTGTCTTGTCAACATCCTTCCTGTCTAGCTTAGACTTGGACGTCTCTTCAATGACAAGTTTCTTCCATGTCTCAAGAAGATCAGTAGCTACGGTTTTTATTTCTTCAATAGGATGTTTTGAAAGAGACCTTAGCTTCTTCCCTACCTGGAAGCAATAACATGCTATTAGAGTGATTTTTAAATCTCTAACATTGTTTGAGCATAATGAGATTAGAATTAAAGATAAATCAGTTTTAATTTCCTGTGATTTTGAACCTCTCTAATATTGTTTGAGCATAATCACAATAAGCTTCATAAAGTTTTAATCTTTTCAATTTTTTTGAAAAGTTTCAGATGAGATTAATGAACCCTAACACAAGTCAATGCTATGAGATTAAGGCAAGCAACAGATTCAGAGAACCCTCTGATTCAAACAGCGTATTAGGCAAAAAAGATCGAGACTTTGTAGATTAAAGAGATGAAATTTGAAAAGAACCTGAGTCGCGACGAGCATGTCGTATGTGATGGGAAACTTCTTGAGCTGTTTTAGGGCGTCGAGAGATCGAGAAACCTCCGGACCTGAGGAGGTAACGCCGTCGATCGCCGCCGCATCGGCTGCCTTCTTCGCCGCCTCGAACAATTCAACCAATTCGCTTTCCATCGTCCTTCGAATCGTTAACTTATTCGCAAAATCAAGATAGATTCAAGCCGAATCAGAAGCAATAAACCCACAAAAAATTGCTGCGATTGAAGAATAAGAAGAATGAGATTTGTTCGGCGGAACTTGGTTCTTGTCGGGACGGAGAAGATAGAGATTACGTAGTGAAACAGTGTTTTTATTTGGCGATCTAACGGTTTCAGTTACAACTTTAGGGAATCAACGGTTTAGATCACGTGACTTGGTCTATGGATGTTACTAGATTCACGCTTCCGCTCGAGGTTACTACATCAAGTATGGGCTATATAAGGCCCTTATTGGGCCAGAGTCGTTTTATAGTAACAAAAACAAAACTTTCCTTTTTTCTATTTGTACTAAATAAACATGACAATATTCAATTATTTCATTGTCTCCCTACTGGAATCACTTGGAAAATATGACAATATCCTCTTTTCTTTTCTAGAATCCACACATATTAATCCTGTTTAATGTTATCTAGATTTAACATAGATAACATTTAATCATTGATCCAATAACCTTTAAAATGGATTTTTCCAGAGTGTGTGTGTGTCGACAAGACTCGAGAGTCACCGTAAATCTAGGCATATTTCACGTTGAAGTAAGGAAAGAAAGAAAGAGAGTTGAACTTTGAAATGGACGACACGTGAGCGGT
Organism: Brassica napus; assembly: GCF_020379485.1. Taxonomy (NCBI): domain Eukaryota; kingdom Viridiplantae; phylum Streptophyta; class Magnoliopsida; order Brassicales; family Brassicaceae; genus Brassica; species Brassica napus. The sequence continues at coordinate 3,894,449 of NC_063438.1, forward strand.
GAAGGCAAAGGACCCAGACGTCGACGTACTCGTGCTAAGCCGTCACCGACGTGAAACACGTGCGTGCCATGCATTATGAAAACACAATATGCTTTTTTCTCAGTAAAGTTATCTAACAAAACAATAATCTCTTCTTCTTTCAAAATGAACAAATGATTAGTCATTAAAATACTATATATGTTATAGAATGTAACTTCTTCTGTTCTTGTATGTAGCGTAGATAAGGAGGTATGGAAAAAAGTTGTTAAAATAACACGTGATTATAGTTAAAACTTTTTCATAACCATCAATCACTGTGTTCAGTTATAAACCTAGAATACATAGACATTTTTCTTGATTCTCTGCCAAAACCTCAAGCTTCCTTTTTGATCTCATTGTATCATCAACGATATAACCGAATCATCCTTTACAACGACAGAGGCTAGCAGAAGAAGCATTGAATCTCCAATAGTACTTGATTAGAAGTACCGTGAAGATGAAGTTTGGAGTATTGTCATTCTCTTTTGTTCTGATCCTGGAATTAACCTTTGGTACATTCTTGGTGGAGAAGAACAACTTAAAAGTGACTTCACCTGACAGCATCAAAGGTGTTTATGAATGCGCCATTGGGAATTTTGGAATTCCAAAATACGGGGGAACACTTGTCGGAACCGTCGTGTATCCCATGTCTAACCACAAGGGATGTAAGAGCTTCAGCGAGTTCGGTGTCTCCTTCAAATCTTCACCTGGAAGCTTACCCACTTTCCTTCTTATTGATCGAGGAGGTTCGACTTCTTTCTTTTCTATCTCACTTTCCTTCTTGTTACCTGATCAGACAACGATAGTTTTGTTAAAGTGCGTTTTAAATGACTTTGCTAGTGAGCTAAGGTATAAAATGTCCGTTTAGCACTTTGTTAAGTGTGGTTAAATGTCTGTTTTATAACTCTTTTTGGACTTAAAAATGTCAGAAAATCTTTGTTTTTGTACAAACGCTAGTCAAGCACAGGAAAGTAAGAACACTTACTATTTGTATATTGATTATGTTAATAAATAATTTACAACTTCTTAAACTCGTATTTATACAACCTAAAACCCCAATTTTCATTTTCTATTTAGAAAAACTTTTTTATCTACTAAATGCACCTTTTCTAATACAAAAAAAAAATATTTAACCTAACAGCTACAAGTTTTATTCATTTTATATCGTTCTAAGATCTTAGTATCTTGCTTGTATGTCCATGCCATTGTGTGGCTTGAAGAGTGTTTTAGTCTCTTAACCTGAGTTGGTTCTCTACGAACAGATTGTTACTTCGCCTTGAAAGCATGGAACGCTCAACAAGCCGGAGCAGCAGCCATTCTAGTGTCCGATAACAAACTCGAGCCACTAATCACAATGGACACACCAGAGGAAGACACTGCTAACGCAGACTATCTAGAAAAAATCAACATCCCTTCAGCACTAATCAGCAAATCGTTAGGAGACAGCATAAAGTCAGCTATATCCGATGGCAACATGGTCAACATGAAACTAGACTGGACCGAGTCAGTTCCACACCCGGACGAGCGTGTGGAATACGAGCTTTGGACCGACAGCAACGACGAGTGCGGCAAAAAATGCGACACGCAGATTGAGTTTCTAAGAAACTTTAAAGGAGCGGCTCAGATTCTTGAGAAAGGAGGGTACACTCAGTTCACACCGCATTTCATCACTTGGTATTGTCCCAAGGCGTTTATGCTGAGTAGACAGTGTAAGTCTCAGTGTATCAACCATGGAAGGTACTGTGCTCCGGATCCTGAGCAGGATTTTACAAGAGGGTACGATGGAAAAGATGTTGTTGTTCAGAATTTGCGCCACGCTTGTGTGTTTAGAGTGGTTAATGAGACTGGTAAGGCGTGGAAGTGGTGGGACTATGCTACTGATTTTTCTGTTAGATGTCCCATGAAGTATAACAAGTATACAAGTGAATGTGCTGATGAAGTTATCAAGTCACTTGGTGAGTGTAATGACTTCATTAGCTTATGAGATTCTTTTCCCCTTTAGCTAATTTCTACTCTTTTTTTTGTGTTGTGGTTTTAGGGATTGATCTTGAGAAGGTGTACTTGTGTATGGGAGATACTGAGGGAGATGTGGAGAATCCAGTTCTTAAAGCAGAACAAGAGTCACAGGTAGGCAAAGGCTCCCGTGGAGATGTTACTATTCTCCCAACACTTGTGGTGAACAACAGGCAATACAGAGGTACTACTCAAGAGCCATACTAAAACATGTTTACTTATTTGATTGCTTTTGATGTAATTTTTTTTGTGGTTCTAGGTAAGTTGGAGAAAGGAGCAGTGCTGAAAGCTATATGTGCAGGGTTTCAAGAGTCAACGGAACCAGCTATATGTTTAACTGAAGGTTACATTTCTCTGAAAGATTACTCTAGAACTTAGTTATTTGCATTTCAATAACTTGGAGGAGACGTTTCCTTTAATATATTTTTTTTGTTTATTACAGATCAAAACACCAATGAGTGCTTAGAAAACAATGGTGGATGCTGGCAAGATAGAGCTGCTAACATTACTGCATGCCTTGTATCCACTTGAGCTTGATTTTTCCAACAATTTTTTTCTTTAATTTTGTTGTTGCTGGTCAGTCTGATTTGCTCTTCTTTGTTCTGAATTGGTATATTAGGATACTTTCAGGGGAAGACTGTGTGAGTGTCCTACTGTTCAGGGTGTCAAATTTGTTGGTGATGGTTACACTCACTGCAAAGGTAAATTAGTTTGACATTTTTAGCATTGCTGCTATATTTGTAACTTTTGAATAGTCTTCCTCAGTTACATGTGTGTAGTATGGGATTCAGAAGAATAGTATTGTGTGCTGCTGTGGTTCTTTTATTTTATATAGTCTGTACTTGTGGACAGCTTCTGGAGCTTTGCGCTGTGGAATCAACAATGGAGGATGCTGGAGAGAAACCAGAGGTGGCTACACATACTCTGCTTGCACTGTAAGTAAATTGCCATTTGCCAACTTCTAATATCTTAACAATCATTTTCTCAAGTATTTAATAAACTCTTTTTGAAAATGGGTTTTTTATTAGGATGATCATTCAAGTGTTTGCAAATGCCCGCCTGGTTTCAAGGGAGATGGTGTAAAGAGCTGTGAAGGTATATGCATGTATATATGTACTAGTCTTTCATGTGCAACCAACTTAGTAAAAGACATAACATCATGTTGGTCTGGAAAGTGATCTTTTTCGGTTGTTCTGTTTGTATTGGCAGATGTTGATGAGTGCAAAGAGAAACTGGCTTGCCAGTGCCCTGAGTGTAAATGCAAAAACACATGGGGAAGTTATGAATGCACCTGCAGGAAGGGTTTGTTTTACTTGCGTGAGCTTGATACTTGCATTGGTAACCATTCTTCAAAATGCGACCTCGAAATGTTACCATTTAGAAACTCTGCACTCTAGCCTGAACTGTGTTTTATGATACAGGAGCATTTGGAGCGGTGAAGCTAGGCTGGAGCTTTGTGTTGATACTCTTACTAGCGTTAACTGCTGCGACTCTTTCAGGATATGCTATCTACAAATACAGAATCAGGGTAATGTTCACTTCACATAGAGACTTGTAAGTCTTTGATATCTCTATTCTATAACCAAAAGAAACATGTATTGTTGTTACATATGTGCAGCATTACATGGACTCGGAGATTCGGTCGATCATGGCGCAGTACATGCCTTTGGACAGCCAGCCCAACAATACTGAAACTCATATGGACTTTTGAGTCCATCAATCTGTATGAGGAGTTGAAAGATGACTCTTCTTTTTTAGTTCTACCAACCTTTTGTTTGATCTATATTAGTATAATGCAACTTAGACCACACAATAAGCCTATTACCGGCTCCTCTTTTTAGTTTGAATCTGTTTTTTTTTTCCTCCAAGAACCTGTTCTTATGTCCCTATGACACAAACTATCAAACTGTATGATCAGTTAATAGATTGATCTTCTAGTCCTGCAACCTTTCATCTCTGATGTAACTTCACAACCATACTAGTAGAGTGACCATTAGTCACTTTACATGGAGCTGTAACATTTTGTAAGTCATAAGAATCTCAGTTCAATTCTTATGCTTTCTTTTGTTGATGGCATCTCTAGATGAGCCTAACCGTATTATTGTTTGTTGATATGTGGCAAAAGGACACCACCAAATCCAAATACAGTACACAAGTTTAGAAGATGATTGATCACAAAAGTTGTACACAACTTAAAGAGACAGAAGAGAATTCTAAGATTTCATGTAACAGAGTATGATAGCTCATGTTACCATTTCTCTATCCTTCTCTTCTTACAAAGCCTTCGCTTGCTTCATCTTCTTCTCCACCTTGTTCTTTGTTTAGGCCCTTTTCTTTGTTGCTCATCAACTTGTAACCGTAAAACGCCAACACACCACCACTGCAACAACAATAATCCAACAAATTTAAATGTAAATCATAATAAACTTGTATATGCAAGCAAAATGTGTTTTCTTTTTCCTATGGAACATGAATCTAAGAACTTTGGTGGATGGAAAAATTTAAAGATATCTCTTTGGGGTTTAGTTTAGGCTCTTCTTGCAATCATCTCTGGTGTTGCTTTACTGAAATTGCAATGTAAAAGAATAACCATTTTGAGTGTGTACCTTGTAAGGGTGGTCAAAAAGCCCATGAAAGTAGATCTCTGTAGAAAGAAAGAAAAAACAGGAGAGTGTATTATGTTTCATTCAAATCAACTGTTCAAACAAATAAACTGAATCATCTGAAATGTAATCACGTTACCTGAAACAGCACCAACTTCAACTCTCTCAAAAATATGATTGCCACTATCGCTGTTCAACACAAGAACATGTAAACAAACGAGTGTCAACAAGTTTGCTTTACATCAAAAAATGTCGGAGAAATCACATTGGTGAAATGATAATCTGTTGACTTATATATCAATATATATAACTGAATAAGTCCCAGTATCTCTTGGAATAAGCCTTTATGGTTAGCTACTTGGCATGTCAGAGTGGTTATCAAAGCTTTTACGCAATCAAAAGCAAATATTTAAAAAAGTCTACAAAGATGAAAACTATACTAACCCATCTGTCCTTTTAAGAACTTAGCAGATGACTCTCCAATCCTCTGAGCCTTTAGACTAGCCATGCTCAGCGCAAAAAGAGCTCCACCAAGAATGACACCAAACCTGATAGCAGGAATGCTTCCAGATATCATAAAGGAAAGAAACCCACCCACAAACAAAAGCAAACCTGTACAGAAAGACATTCTTTTAGTCACACCATAAACGTTTAACACCAAGATATTTATAACATCTTTACCATAAGGTATCCCAACATGAAAATCTTGAGTTCTCGACACATCCCTCAGATCCTCACTGGAAGAGAAAGCTTCAACGATCTCCTTCACATCAGAAGGAGACTCCTCCGCTGCTTTCAAAATATACTCCCTACCTTCCTCCCCAACCTCTTTAGCCTTCGTCCCCAACTCCTCTTTAGCCTTCTCCGCTTGAATCCTAAGCTGCTCAGAGGTATCTTTCAAGATAGTCATCGCCTTTTGGGAGTTCACATTGTACGCCTCGGAGGACACGCTCTGAATCTTCGAAACCTGCTCTTTGACAGACGCAAGGGTTTGCTTCCACGCTTCCTGAGATGTACTATCATTGTCATCACCGTCTACTACACTCTTCTCCTTCTCCACCTCAACACCTGATGGTTCCTGTTCATAAAAAAAAAGACAATACTGTCACTTGATAGCCAATTAGAGTCGAGCATAGGAGGATATTACATAAAGTCTTGGTTTTTGAAGAAAAGGGCAAAACTTTCAGAAACTCATAAGTAAACAAAAACAAGTATTTGAGCAGACCCAGTACTCATAAAAGACAATATCTAAAACCCCCAAAGTGCACCTCACTTGAATGTACATAAAGTATTGATTTTTGAGGAAAAGGACAAAACTTTCATAGATTTTGACGAACTCAGACCAAAATCTAATTCCTAAAACAGAGCAATTACAAGTATTTGAGCAGACCCAGTACTAGTACTCAATCCCCCAAAGTGCACCTCACTTGAATGTACATAAAGTATTGATTTTTCAGGAAAAGGACAAAACTTTCATAGATTTTGACGAACTCAGACAAAACCCTAATTCAGAAACAGAGCAATTACAAGTTTTTGAGCAGAGTCAGGACTACTAGTACTCACAGATTCCTCGTGGGAAGCGGCGAAGGCGACGAAGGAGCGGTTAAGCTTGGTATCTGAGGTAAACCGGAGACGTAGACCGGTACAGGAAACGAGAGATGGAGCGGTGAGATGGTGGCGTGGGGTGGGAAGGTGTTGGAAACGGAGAGAGCGAAGCGTGGAGGGGGGACGAGAGTGAGGTCTGTGGAGGAAGGTTGAGATAGGGCTTCTGATGGACATCAGCTCCATTGGGATACTCATCTCTTGATGGAAATGAATACTCTCAGTCTCAGAGGAGAGAAGAGAACAGAGAGAGAGAGAGAGAGAGAGAGAGAGAGAGGTTTTGGTTTAGGGATTTTCAGGCTTGTCTTCAACTATGAAGCAAAGTATTTTCGCTAAGGACTAAACGCAAAGAAAAGGATGTTTTGGAACGACGTCGGATCATGTGGAAATATAAACGTGAGTGGGCTTTTACAGTAAGAAAATATCTCGGATGGGTTTTTGTCGTCGTTTTGATAAATCTAAGCAAGACCCTCTAAGTCATCTAGAGTCTTCCTCGCTTTTAACAAAACAGTAGTAGACCCTCTTATTCATTTAGAGACAACACTGAACATCTATTCTTCCAAGGTTTATGACTTTTTTTTTTTTCCTCCAAAAGTAGATATCATTTCTAAATAAAACCCAGAAGGGTGAGAGTTAATGATGGAGAAAAGATATTTAGAATAAATATCTTATTTATTTAGTGTTTTATTTAGAGTTTATTTATTATTAAGATATTTATCTCTAATGTTTTAGGGTTTCTATGTTTTCTTATATATAGCCGTTTAGGCTTAAGTTTGTATTCAGATTATTGATATTGATATTTTATAAAAGAGAGGTTTGAAACCCTTTATTTCCTTGTTTCGGCTAGAACTCGAGAGTTCTCAACGAATTTAAGAAGACATTGATCTTAGGCATTCTTAGACTAAATAAGATCTTTGTGATTATCCTAGTTTTCCGGGTATTCCAAGAATCAACGGATCTCTAGTCCTATCTTTTAAAGCTTCCGCTACATCAGTTAACAACAAAGCTTATTAAATAGACAAGAAGATCAGAAAGACTTTAAATAAATTTGTAACTTATGTGAAGCAAAACTTAATTAAGCCATCTCAAGCTTGGAATCTGTCAAAACCATGTAGAAAGATATGACTCCACAGGGTTTCGTAGTGGTGAAATGCTGGCAATAGGTTTATGACTTATGTATCAACATATTATGTTAGTTACCAACTGTAATGCAAGTTAATGAATCTTTTCATTCTGATGAAACTAAACTAAACTAAGCGCGCAAAGTATATAATAGAAGGTTAACAAAAAAAAAAAGAATATCATTTTATGAATAACGTAAACATATATCAATTCTGAAATTGATATAACGTTGTATGCAAACATATAGTAATACGCCTTACCAAGCCTTTTGTTTAGTTCGATATAGTCCTTTTATCTCTCGGAGTTGCTTCTTCTTATTTTTCTGGTATTGTATTAGGTTTTATTTTCAGTACTCCGCTACTTGTTTATTTTATAATTTCTGTCAAAAAGAAATTGGTATAAAATTTAACATTTACATCCAAAAAAAATACGTCATACCAATTAATAGGATTGCCATAATATAAGAAGAAAAAAGACAAGAAATTAAAATGCTCTTGAAGAAACAGCAATTAGACACATCTTATGTAAAACTATTAAGTGTTGGACAAAAAAAAATGTAAAACTATTAAGTCTCACCCAGAAACTTGAGAATTTATGTAACGTGAGTTTCTCCCTTAATTCAACAAATAATATTTGGAGATTCTCGTGTTGTTTGAACGGGATCTCTTTTGTAAGCATAATAATAAATATTTGTATTTTGATCTGTACGTGTAGACACGAGAAGATGTCGGTTTGTCTGTCCTACCCTCCCACAAAATTGAATGGCACGACACATTGGTAGGATGGAGTCACTGTCCGTTTCCTAAACTTCGTCTCCCATGCTACGTACTATTTTATAGTCTTACTTTTATAAACCTGTGCATTTTACTTGTACGGTTCACTAAATCTTATTGCTGTAAATTTTAAGTTATTACAGTGTGTCACAGAAACGATAATTAAACGTACAACATCATATTTTTCGGAAAAAAAAAAGAATTAAATTGAATGTTGTAGAGCGCCTCTGATCCTTATGTTAAACAAGCAGTTTTAGCTTAGCTAGAGAGTTACTTATTCAACTTTGTTTTCACGTTGTTCTGCTTCTGACTTGATCAGTCGATCAAACACCAGATTGATACTTTTACGCTTCTCGGTCAGTTGGGCCGATCAAATCTGCCTTATTTACCATTGCTTCGTACGTTGCTTCCTCCTTGGTGCAGTTGTGCTCCTAATTAGTGTTCCACATGCAAATTAACCAAAATAATCTAAGACTGAGAAAGCAATCCATCATTTTCTCATTATAAACCTCATAAACTTAAAGAATGTCCCATGTCCCATTGTTTTTTTTTTTTTTTTTTTTTTTTTTGATAACTCTGGTATCTGGGCAGCCACATTCCCAACTATCCCCCGAAAGGGGTCCAGCGCCCCAACGGAAGGGATGTTAAATCCGTTGTGGCCAAGACTCGAACCCGGGTGGCGGGCAGTACAGCTGTATCTCTTTTACCACCAAACTACGAGCGCTTGGTTATGTCCCATTGTTTTAGTTTATGTTATATTAAGGCTTCCAATGGAGGTAGTATGAGACGAGCAGAATGAATTTGGATACTTAATGGTAAAGTATCTCACCCCGCACCAATGCACCATCCGTTACTTCTTCACAACCTTAAAGCAAACTAATGAATTAATATATATTTTTTCCATATCGATGTAACCAAACTTAGTACGTAAGAATATAATAAAAGAACGTAAATTAAAAATCTTGAAATTCATATTACGTTTGTTTGAGAACACAATACAAACGACCAGTTAATAGGGTCGGCATAATAAAAAGAAAAGACAGGAAAATAGAAAACATCCATTCGAACATCTTATTAAATATATATTCTCATCCATTTCATAGCATGGGAATTATCCACTCAAGCTTCATCCGAACGCTGCTTATTTCACGCTGCAACCACATCCAATCAAACATAACACCGTTAATATGATTATATGACAACCTCAAACATGGTTAGACCGAGTAGCTTTGAATCCTAATTTTTGTATCCATATAAAATTATTAACATATATATGAAACCGAGCGAGTGTGAGAGATTCATCATTCATACGTACCCGTTGCAGTTGATGCTAGTGCTAATGGGGAAAGGAACATTGACTCCACATGCCTTAGGAAGTCCAGCTGCCCGGCCAGCGTTGAGACCAGAGCCTAAGGCGCTCGCAGCAGTTTTAAGGCAACGACAAGCTTGCTGACGGTCGGGAGTTGTACGGGCAATACTGTTAAGCTTACTAACACCGGTGCAGCACGCTCTGGGAAGGGGTCCACCTTGGGTCAAGTAGCCAATGCATGCCGCCACGTTGGTGTTAACGGTGCCACAGCTCAAAGCCGCCTTTGATGTGATGGGACCTGCCACAATCATGCAGGCCAAGACCAAGCATGCCAATTTCACTAGACCGGCCATTTGTTTTTTCTCTTAGCGTTTTTGCGGATTTGCAAAAGTAGATGTGTGTAATTGTGATACTGAGTGAGGAAACGAGCCGAGGGAGTGACTGTTTATATAGAGAATGAAGTATATGTTATGAATGTGGATGTGATTACAAGAAAGGACTACTTAGTTGGCTGTTGGTTACAATTAATGTAGAGTACCTAATTATGTTGGGTACCTCTCATATATATGTATATTTTCTGATATAATTATCTCATCTGTTTTTTTGTTTGACATTTTATTTCAGTTTTATTTCTGAAAACCAAAATACATTTTATTAACGTACGTACGCCGTTCTTTCACTTCCACCGTAAGACTTTTGTAACTATCCATCTGGAAAAAAATACTAGTATTTTTATGTAGAAAAATATTTGAATAGAAGATTTATATATTACAACATCTGTTCAAGAATGATTGATTACTTTAGACCGGAGTTTTTTTATAACCGATCCCAAAAGCTTTATAGGTCCGAGAACTAATCACTACGAGACCCATAAAAATTTGGAGTTTTTTGCTATCAAAAATGTTCATGGTGGCCAAAGGTGTCTACTCTAGATTGGAGTTAGTATCTGCTTATAAAAAATGATGTAGCAGATCCAACAAAATACGCACCAAAAACATATTAATAAAATGAGATAAACCACGAAAAATTGCCCAAAAATTAAACTAAATATATAGTTATCTCCTTTTCCAACGTATGTGTGTTGGACGTAGCCATAAAAGTTACTTACAAAGATCATGGATTCATGTACATACTTTCATATAAAAAGTTTGAATCAATTTATCATGTAATATTATTTGATGGATTGCACTTGAAATATATTTTGGTGGGGGCAACTTCAAGTAGTATTATAAATCAACAGACTCCACGACCCAGTGCCGTCCTAATTTTAAAAAAACCACAAGCTAACTGAGAGAAAAAAACTAAAATTGGCATAATTAGAGAATAAAACTTCGGCTACTGAATTTAATGATAAACTAGATTTTGACTTGTGGATCCTTACGGGTTTTTACTTTATATTTTATATAAATAAATATATATATATATATATATATCTTTGTTGTAAGTAGACAATGTTAACATTATTATTTTGTATTAAATGTTATTTTGTTTTTCTTATAAGTATAACATATTGAAAAATATGTTGTAAAAAAATATATAATATAATATTCCATATATTACTTTTTCAAAAATATGTTGCTATTTTTATTTCAATATTATATTCATAAATGTGTCATCATATTATTAATCATATTTTATACGTACTATCATATAAATAATTATATAATTAATAATATTTTATATGTACCAACATATAACTAATTATATATATTATATTTTTAAAACTTAATGTGAAATATAAAAACCATAATTTAAGTTGGTGTTTGAAATTGAGTTTTATGTTGTGTTTTTCTTATATATATAAAACATTTTTCTAATAATGGTTACTGAAAAATATTTTAGTAAAAATCAAATTTTGAATATATGTATATTTTTAATCAATTTTTGATATAAATCAATTTTAAATTAATATTTTCATTTGAAATATGTATATGAAGGGTAAATTTGTTTTATGATTATTTTAGACAGAAGCTTTTTTTTGCTAATTAGATTGAGTAATTTTCGTATATTTTAAAGTTGACTGAGATATATAATTTCTCAAATATAATGAATTTCCAATTTTTCTTAATAGCATAAGCCATTCTTATTTTTTTCTTTAATAAGATAGATATCTATGTTTCTAAATAATATTATATTTTTTTTATTACTATTCATGTTTCAAATATTTCCTAAACGTACTTTTACTTTAAATAAGATTGATGATTTACACTACTAGACTAAAAAAACTTTTGAAGAAAAGCTGGCTGGATTTAGTTTATGTGTTTTAGAGCTGGAAGCCCATGATTTCTCAGCTTTACCTCGAGGTCGGGCCTGACGACTTCTAGCCCCTTGTGCATATACTGAAAGTTTAATTGCAATTTTTATTTCTAAAAATTTGATTCACTCTTCTATAACAGAAAAGGCAATCAAAGTTGTGTCTAGACTTTTGGGAACCGTATGCAAGTATAAATACTTCTGACATTTTCTTTAATAAGAAAATATCACAAGTAAATTATAAAACTAAATTAAGTGAAAAGATAAATAACCTATCAATGATGAAAACATAGCCAAAATTTAAATAACAATATTATTTCTTAATGTTCATTCTATTTAATTGTCCAAATCATCATCTCATAAGTGATCAGTGTAAAGGCCAAATCGAATTAATAAATAGACCTCGAATATTTGTCACGGTTTTCCAAGGGTTGTCACGGTTCCTTGAAACAGTCCACCATTTTCTCGATTATCATAAGTCTAAACAAATAATTGAACAGTACCAACTACCAAGCGTGGGGAATGTCTTGTTACTTCATTTTCTGTAAAATTAAAATGCTCCGTTACTTCCCAACTGTATTGCAAATTAAATATAATTTCCTTTTTGTTTATGTTTGATAATTTTTGTTCATAATTATGGAACTAAACTAACCTTCGGTAAGAATATAGTAGAATAAAACGTAAATCTTAGATCTGAAATTCATATAACGTTGATTGTGAACATAGTACAGACGACCAAAGTAATAGGAACGTCACAACATAAAAGACAGGAAACTGAAAAACTCTAAAAACAACAACCATGGAACATCTTATTTTAGTATTCGCTCATCCAATACATAATACTTGAACGTCTGCATTAGCTTCATCCGACCGCCGCTCATTTCACACTGTAACCACATACAAATAAACATAACACCGTTATAATAAAATACTCAAATCCCCATTATAATTTTTTTTAGTATATACTTGTTGCACCGGTATTATCCATCGGGATATGGTTAAACAGAACTTCAAATCGTTAATACAGTCTTTACTAAAACACTAAACTGTTAATATAAAAACTTAAGTTTTCATTTAACAAAAATAATCTTCATATTATCTACTTCTTGTTTAAAAAAACCACAGAGAGAGAAAGAGACAGATTAACATATATACCTGTTGCAGTTGGTGGTTTTGCTGATCTTGTAAGGAATGTTGACTCCACATGCCTTAGGAAGTCCAGCTGCACGGGCAGCGTTGAGAGTAGGGAAGGCGTTAGCGGCTCCTACAAGGCAACGGCAAGCTTGCTGACGGTCTGGGGTTGTACGGGCCAGGTTGTTTAGACTAGTAACGCCGCTGCAGCACGCTCTGGGAAGGGCCGGCGCACCCTGGGCCAGGTAGCCAATGCACGGTGCCACGTAGCCGCTAACGGTGCCACAGCTCAGAGCCGCGTTCGATGTGATTGGACCGGCCACGATCATGCAGGCCAAGACCAAGCATGCCAACTTCATTAGACCAGCCATATTTCTCTCTTAGATTTTTTTTGTTTGCAAAATGAGATGTGTGTGGAATGATGAGTGATGAAGAGAGCTGGGGAAGTGAGTGTTTATATAGACAAAGAGAGTTTATGTTATGAATGTGAATGCGATTTAGAGGAAAGGAGTAGTTGGTTGGTTGTTGGTTTCATTTAATGTAGAGGTTTCCTAGCTAATTATGTAGGACCTCATGCACGTCTGCTTCGTTTGACATCTTAATTATTTTTATCTGAAATTTCTACAACCTACGTTCTTGTTTTTGCTATTGCATCATGTCTTAGGACTTTTAATTTTAATAGATGCAGTACTGAAAAAACAAAACGGGAAATGCAGATATGGATGTGGAAATAGTTATTGTATATACAGCTATCATTAATTATCTATTTTAATCTCAACATCATGTTCAATCTCTTTTATATAATTAGAGTCATGCATGACGTACGTTGATTACCGGCAGTGCTCTCTCTCAGTTCAGTCTAAGACTACAAGATGTACGTGTTTGAGTACAAAAAAAATGTTTCACTCTCAATTTACAAAACAAGAAAGAACACATACGAGTTTCAAACTCTCATATTTATCATTGTCTTTCTCAAACAAACTCCAACTAAGTTGTAGGAACTGCCGATGTTATACTTTGAGAGCTATGGATTTAAAAGCAATTCGTAAATGATCAAATAAGTTGCTTAAAAATATGTCAAACACATACTTTAATAGCTTACTGTATATTTTCTGTGCGATTATAGTGTTACGATCTAAAAATTGAGGACGAATAAAGAGTTATCAAAGGCTGTTTTTAACGAGCGAAAATCCAAATCCGATGTTTATAATCATTAACATAACATGAATTAGAGGTTTTTGTTTTTATGATATGTCAAGATATATGATTAACTTAGTAAAAAAAGATATATGATTAACACAACGTGTGTCCAATACTCCAATATATGATAAATCTGGTTTTAATAAATAATAAATATCATTTTTATTGTGTTTCTTCTATCCATAAAACTTTCTCCGTAAGGATAACATACAAAGAGAAGATGTAGGTTTGTCCTGCCATCCCATACCATAGAATGTATGTGGATGGTTCGTCATTATGTGAAAAAACTGACTGATACACATAGCAAAATTGAATGCAACACATGGGTAGGATGGAGTCACTGTCGGTTGATTTGCTTTTCAAGGCCATGGTCACTGTGATCTCCCCTCTCCCCCAATAATACTATTTTCTAGTCTTAATCTGGCAAAACTAGGTGATTTACTTGTACAATTCACTAGACTTTTATCAGGTAGATTTTTCTATTAGAAAGATTTTATTAATATATAGTATGTCTTCTTTTTTTTTGTCACAGAAAATATATAGTATGTCTTTAGTTAATAAGACATGATTCGAACAACTCTATTAATTGACGATTACCTACTTTTTGTACTTCCTTGGACTCCCGACGGATCTTTTAAAATCCCAGAAATCTCAACACTTCCACTTTGGGTCACTTTGAAAAACATACCCGATTGCTGCTACTCTAGATTAGGAATTAGCCATGTGGCTTCAGGATTTGGAGAACCTATTCTAACGCACAAACCTCGCTTGGATCCTACAAGTATGGGAGAAGCAAAGGTGCTAGTTGAAATGGAACTAGATAAGGATTTTCCAAAACTTATTACCCTTGATGATAAGCAGGGAAGTATATTTCTGGTTAATGTTGATTACACATGGATTCCATCTATGTGTGAAAGATGTGGAAACTTGGGTCATAAAGCGAAGAGATATCTTCTAACTTCTAAACCTCTACACGATACAAACCTGATGTCAACCAAAGATGGCAGCAATGACGTGATTCCTATTGTGGACATTGATCCCATATTAAAGCAAAGAGAGAAGGATCCCTCAACCGAAGCTTTCTCTCAAAAGAATCCGTTGGCTAATGGCACATGCTTGACCTCTACTCCAACTTCTGAAGCGCCTTTGTCTCAGGTAACTCATGTTGTCTCTAGCACTGAAATAAATCCACACTTGCCATCATGTTCAGAGATTGTTCCCCCACCGCTTATTTTTTCTACTGATATCTCTATGGAATGCCAAGACACATCACCCGCAAGGTGCATAACTCACTCTCTTACTTCACAGCCTCAACAAGAGAATACCACAGCTTTGACAAATCTGTCCAACAGTTTATTCCCATTAGTAGATTCTGAATCTGCTCCCACTTCAACAAACTTTATGGAGTCTTCTCCATCAAACATTATCAACAATATTGTCCAAAAACCTTTAGTTGTTGATCCTTTGACTACAACACCACAAGCTGGTGCATTTGAGAGTCCTTCTTGCTCACTGTGTTAGGAGTTGTGGATGAAGCTGAAATGGAGCAAATAAGTTCTTTCAGCTTGACAAGAAGTGAGAGAGAGACCAAACCTCCTATCAAATACCGAGATTTAGAATGGAAGACTGTGCATGGGAGAGGTAAACATGGCCACCGTGGTCGTGGTTCTTCTCGTTAGTTATTGACTTATTTCTTTTACAGTTTTTTTTTTTGGCTTTGCTAGTTCCGGCCTAGGTATTTTCTTAGGTATGAGCTTGTTCGTATCATGAATTGTGTTTTATGTAAGCTTTTTCCCACTATAAGACTATGTTTGTTTTAAACGTTTGTTTTAATTTAAATTGAAAGCCTTTTAAAAAAAAAAAAAAAAACTTGTAGCATTCTTAGTTTTATAATTATTTTTCTCTTAAAAAAAGTTAAAATAAATTTCATATTAAGGTGAAATTATATAATAACAGACAAGTTTCTAATGTATGATGGTAAGTTGGCTTATTGTTTTACTGGCTTTATAAAATATCAAATACGAGAATATAACTTTTCAAATACGAATGATATATTTTGTAATTTATTACTAATATCGACCCTCGTTCAATATACACCAATAAATTTAATACTTTAATTTTTCTTATCTACCATCGTACTGCAGAATAATGATTTTGTTCTGTCTAGCATTAATATATGATATTCACATTCAAATTTGAAAATTTATAGACTAATAAACCATTTTTCCTATTTTGTAAGAATGAAACTTTCCGTTTGGATATATTTAAACTAGTAGTTTGTAGTTTATCTTTAGTAGTACTATGTAATTTTAAACACACGAGTTAAAATATAGAGAAATTACCTAAAATATATTCAATAATAGTTGATTTCAAATTAGTTTATCAAATAACAAGTTCTGTAACATTCAATTTTAAAATAATTTTTACAACTCATGTTTTAATAACTGTAGATTTTTCATTTTAGTACAAATTGTCTCAAACTCATAGTTGAATACACTATATCTATTTATTTACTTAGTGTAATATTATTCTCTCTATTTTTTTACTTAGTGTAATATTGGTCAGACAATAATTTTAAATGTTCTCTGTGTAGCTATGGATAGCCAGATAGAATACGCCAAAGTAAGTTAATTTAGTTTCATTCATGTGTAATCATATTTACTTATGAAGATGATTTCTATTTACTGTATTAAATATGTCGGTGCCTAGAGGGCTACATAATTTATGCATTTTTACTTTGTTTGAAAACTTGAGAATAAGAGCATCCGCATTAGCGGATTAATAGGAGTTCATGGGCTGGGGTTTATAGACCCGGAAAATAAAAAGAAATGTTTTATTGAGTTTAATTGGGTGATCCGTCTCTTTGGAGTGAGCCCGTATGATACGGGTTCAAGCCACGCGTCGGACAGGCATTGGCCGCGTGTTTTCGCGTCGAGAGGGAGAAAAATAGGGTTACGCGTGAGATGATTCATTTTCTCTCCTTTTTTCGAAAGCTAGGGTTTCTCTCTGTGGGAGGCGATATCTCGTGCGACGCGACAGCCGGAGAATTTCTCGATTGAATCGACGTCGGAGACTCTCGTAAACGATCTGAGGTGAGTATCAACTACTTTTACGGTTTCATAGAATCTATTTGGGGTCGAAAGGGTTATCGGTTAATTGAAAATCGATTTGGGGGTTTTGATGTAGGGTTCAAAATCGATATGGGGGTTTTGATTTAGGGTTAATAATCGCCATGCGGGTTCAATTTAGGGTTCGTTTCTTGAGGATTTGAAATCGATTTGGGGGTTTCTACTTAGGGTTCCAAATCGAGTTTGGGGTCACGGTTTACCGTTTATTTTGTTATAATCTTTGCTTTTTCTGGTACAGATGGATCCCGCAGAAGAGAGAAGAGAGACAAAGAGGCAGTCGGAGTTGATCAACATGCAAGGATACGTGGCAGATTCAGAATACGGGATTCCGACGAGGTGTCCCTGCGGAGGGAGAATCATTGACGAAGTTCGGGGGAAGGACGACTACGACACTCTTCCTGGGAAGCGGTTCTTCACCTGCAAAAACTACACGGTAAGCGCTTCTTCTCAATTTAATTATTTCCATTTAATTGAGTTTCGAACCAGATTCTCACATGTGTTTTGTGGTTAACAAGGCTGATGGGTTTCATTACCGTCAGCCTTGGGTGATTGGTGTCCAGGAGCATATCGAACGTCTCACAAAGCGTCTTGAGGAGGTTGAGTTGGTGATCAACGGACTCCCGGAGGTCAATTATCAGATTGAGAGGCTGGAGGTAATGTGACTTCCATTTTTTTTGTTTAAAATTTGTAATATTTTCCTTAATTTTCTATTAACGGACTAACAATTTGTGATTGTTTTTTCCATGTCCAGGCAGAGGTTAAAGCCCTCAATCGGGAGGTTGATAACCTCACTGGGCAGGTTTATAACCTCTCAGTGCAGGTCGCGCACTTGGAGAAGCTATGCTTCGACTGAAAAAAGGTAACACTCAAGCTTAATCAATTGGAGTGCTAGTTATAGTTGCATTTGAACTGAACTATGTGTACTAGGTTGAGATGAATTTGAAATGAATGTTGATGAATGGTTGAGTGTGAAGCCCGTGTACTTGTGTTTTGGTTGGTTGTGTAATCAATTCGACTGCTAGGTAGAGTTGAGTTAGAACTGATTTGATGTTTATTGAATACAGTCTGTGTAGTAGTTGTAGTTTTAAAAACTTTAATCAATGTTTGGTGGTTAGACCCACTTTAATTTTTTGTCCTTTCAAGGTCAAAACTAGTTTAAAATCATAGGCAATCTTCTTCTGAAAACACAAACCAAAGTTTAAACCCATTTATCTAAAATCTAAATGGATCCTTTTAACTATAACTCTCCCGGGTTGGTTAACCTACTAGTCTCTCAGAGCAGTCAACCCATAGACTTAGGGTGTTCTGAGGTTCCTAAAGCGGCGTCAAAGCGTAAGTGGACAACCAAAGAAGACGTTGTCTTGATCAGTGCTTGGTTGAACACCAGCAAAGATCCAATTGTGAGTAACGAGCAGAAGGCAGGCACGTTTTGGAAGCGCATAGTGGAGTATGTCAATGCTAGTCCTCTGCTCATTGGCTCCATTCCTAGGGAGTGGAGTCAATGTAAGCAGCGGTGGGGAAGGGTTAATGAGCAGGTCTGCAAGTTTGTTGGAAGCCATGAAGCCGCGGTGAAGGAGCAAGCGAGTGGGCAAAATGAGAATGATGTCATGAAGGCTGCCCATGACATCTTCTTTAACGACTATCATGTCAAGTTCAGTATGGAGCATTGTTGGAGGGAGCTTAGGTTTGATCAAAAATGGAGATCACATTCATTGTCGAAAGATGGTGCAAAGGAGAAAAGGAAGGAACCGGCTGAGGAGGTTCCTGCGGACCAAGATGTTAGGCCTCCTGGCGTTAAGGCAAGCAAAGCAGCCAAACGCAAGAAGCACACCAATGAAGCAGCTTATGATCAGATAGAGAGCATATTAGCTGCCAAAAATACTATATCTAAACAGAAAATCCTTGATCGCTTGCTTGCAAAATCTGAAGCTACACTTTCTCCACAAGAAGTGTCTCTTAAAAATAAACTCATTTGTGAAATGCTTTGATAGGGTCAGTAGGTTAATTGCATTTCATATGAACTTTTTAAGTTAATTTTTTTGTTGGATAATGCTTGATATAAACTTGATTGCATTTGATATTTGCTGAAAATGTTTTGGGTTTGCAGGTTTGCAGGTCACGGGTTGCGGTAGGTGGATGCGTGCGTGTGGACGTGTTGTCAGTAGGTCTCAGCTTCTTTTGGTATCAGGTCACGGCTTTACTGGGTGTATGTACCCACAGGTTCTGTTTTGAACTCACGGGTGTATGTACCCACGGGTTCTATTTTGTACTCACGGGTGTATGTACCCGATCACATTGTAAAATATGTGTCTTTATATAATCTATGTTTTTCACTTATGGAACTGCAACAACTCTTTCACTATAAATTGTTTCTTCACTCTAGCATTGATTCTTCACTTTTGATCTATGTTTCTGCTCAACTATCACCACTATAGTATTGATTCTTCACTCTAGCATTGATTCTTCACTTTTGCATTGATTTCTCTCAACTATCACCACCCTTTCATTCACTTCTCAACCATCACCACGATTTTTCTCAACCATCAGCACTCGCAAGTATCACCACACCTTCATACACTCCTCAACCATCAGCACTTGAATTGATTCTCCACACTTGAATTGGTTAGTAATGTTTTATAAGTTTTTCAAAAAAGTTGGAAATAAGTGATGGAAAATATATACTAAATTTAAACTAAATTTAAACTAATAAGTTAAATGTTAATAAGTTTATAAATGTAATGTACTAATAAGTTAAATGTTATTAAGTTTATAAAAAATTTAAGTTATGGAAATTTAAACTAATATTTTTAAATTTAAGAAAAAAAATGATAAAAGACAACACTACATACCATATATACAAGGAAATAAATGTAATGTACTTGTGTATGATATATTTTAATAAGTTTATAAAAAATTTAAGTTATGGAAATTTAAACTAATAATGTACTTATAAATCCCTTTTGCCCTTTATAGGAAGTAAATTGCTTCAACAATGTCTTCCTCATCAAGTGATGAAGTAGATGAGTATTTAGAAGAAATGGTCGACGAAGTTGTTGATAATTTCATCGATTCAGTAGTTGATGGTCAAGCTAACAACCCGAAGAGACGAGCTTATATCGAAAGAAATCGGGAACGCGGACACAGTCAACTATTGACCGACTATTTCAACGAAAATCCCACATACCCACCGGAAATGTTTAGGAGGCGTTTTCGAATGAACAAGTCATTGTTCCTTCGCATTGTCGATCGCCTAAGTACTGAAGTGCCATACTTTCAGCAAAGAAAAAATGCTCACGGAAGGTTCGGGCTATCTGCACTTCAAAAGTGTACGGCAGCTATACGTATGCTGGCATACGGTCAATCGGGAGATACATATGACGAGTATCTCCGACTTGGTGAAAGTACGGCACGTTTATGTTTGGAAAATTTCACTGCTGGGATAATACAATTGTTTGGACCGGAGTATTTACGAAGACCTAATGAGGATGATCTTCAACGATTACTCGATATTGGAGAGGTACGGGGGTTCCCAGGGATGATTGGCAGCATCGACTGTATGCACTGGGAGTGGAAAAACTGTCCAACGGCTTGGAAAGGTCAGTACACACGTGGTTCAGGAAAGCCGACAATTGTCTTAGAAGCTGTTGCATCACAAGATCTTTGGATATGGCACGCTTTTTTCGGATTACCAGGTACCCTCAACGATATCAATGTTCTTGATCGGTCACCAGTTTTTGATGATATTTTACAAGGTCGAGCACCAAAAGTGAAGTTCAAGGTCAACAACCACACTTATCGTATGGCTTACTACCTTACTGACGGAATTTATCCAAATTGGTCAACATTTATCCAATCCATCCCACTCCCTCAAGGTCCTAAAGCAGAACTATTTGCCGAACGTCAAGAATCCACCAGAAAAGATGTCGAACGGGCTTTTGGAGTATTGCAATCAAGGTTCGCAATAGTTAAAAACCCAGCTCTACTATGGGACAAGGAAAAGATAGGAATGATTATGAGAAGTTGTGTCATATTGCACAATATGATAGTAGAGAACGAACGAGACGGATATACCCAAATTGATACATCTGAGTTCGAGTCAGGAGAGTCAAGCAGAAGTTCCAAGGTGAAAACGAGAACAAGTTTTAATATCGGTAATATGTTAGGCGTTCGCAATGAAGTTCGGGATTCAGAGAAACATCATCTTTTGAAAGCGGATTTAGTTGAAAATGTATGGAAAAAGTTTGGTAATGTAGATGAATAATCTTTCTATGTTCATTAATATTCTTAATGTATTTGAATATTTTTAATGTATTGAATAAAAAGTTTTCAAATATTTTTTTTTTAAAAAAATATTATTTTATTCCTATGAACCCCTTCTTCAGGTTCACTAATGCAGACACACAAACGATAGAAGTTCATCACTATTCATGGTCCCACCAAAAAATATTAAAAAAATCCTATGAACCCCAAGAGGGGGTTCATTGATGCGGATGCTCAAGGCACCGAAAATGCCACATGTAAAAATAGTATATGTGGCCACAAGACGTGTGAGCTAACTGTATATGGGTCTGTGTAAATACATATGACCCAAAAAAAGGTGTAGATCAACATATTTCATGAAACATCGTTATCAGTTTTAATTTACGTCGGGACGTCATGGGCCTAGAAATTCTGACAATTTATTAATGCTAACCGATATTGAGTTGAAAGTTTGTAAAACTCAACAATGATCTGAGAGCATGAGCATCAGTGAACCCCCTTTGGGGTTCACCTTCTTAATTTTTTATTATTAAAGTTTTTCTTTTTTTCATTTTGATTTTTTTTAAAAAAAAAAAAAAAAAAAAATTGACCAATCGCGGGCCGCCACGTGTCGTGGGGCCCGCGCTACAGTGATGAACTTTAGAAGAGAGGGTATCATGCAGAAGAGGTGAGAAGGGGTGAGTTCATCACTTTTGTTTTTTTTAATATTTTTTTTTCTCGTAAAACGTGTGAACCTCCCTCTTGAACCTCTAATGCTCTTGCTCTGACTTGACCCAAACAAAACGAAACGTATAAAATTAGGATTCAAATTAATATGAACTGAAAAGCATCATTCGGAAGAGCTATGCTTAAAAATTACATCAAAGAGTTAAATAGTGTATGTATTTATCTTTTCTAATTATGGAATACTTGTCCTATTTAATGATCATTTAAAAAAAAATTAAATAATTTAATTATATATTATATACTTCCTCCGTTCGTTTTTAGATGACATTTTATAGATTTTCACACAAATTTTGCCAAGTAACACAATACTTATTCTAACTTTTTTATATATTAATTAACTTTAGAACATTGTTATCACAGACCAACGTAAAACAATAAAATAAGTCATTTCGTGTTACTTTTTGCTTAGAATTTAGAGAACGACGAGTATATTGAAACAAAACAAATACTCTAAAACAAACAGAGGTAGTATTAATTTTGTATTGCTGAGAAATTCTATTGAAGTTGAGTTGGAAATGATTGATGTTGAAAAACAATCCTATGCAAAAAAAGTAGTCTAGTTTCAGCAATATATATCCCGCGTACATAAGAGAAAAAAAAACTATCCAAATATATACTAATCAACGGTCCAAATATATCACATGTATACGATTAAGCAGGGATGGTTTGGGGCGAATCAGGCTTATTGCATGCATAATTTAAAGGCATTTGGATGAATCACAAAACATTCAACTTACAATATACTTATGAGTCTGACTTACTTTACATAAAGAGGCAAATAATAATAAAACAACCATTCTACTAGTTTATGACATGTTAGCAAAACTAAACTCTTTTACCAAAATATTGGTTATAACAATTCGGATGCAAAACTAAACTCTTTTACCAAACCTAGCCTTAAGGGCCGTGTCTCCACCTCTGCAAGATTGGTGTAGTAATGTGGAGATTTTGGTTGAAGAAAACGTCTCCAGGCTGGTCTCTCTCCAACACTCAGCAGATCAAAGCTTTGAGGACTGGCTTTTGATTGTTAAAGTATGGGTGGTGATTTGCTTCGTGGATGTTCAGCCCTTCCTCTTCACCTCCGGTGGTCTTTCAACCCGCTTCATCTACGAGATCCGACGACATCGTGGGGTTGAGGCAAAGCTAAACCAGATCTGCCTTGCCGGTAGAGTCTACTGCTCCACCGTACTTGCTGCTCCCTGCTTCTCCACCGACATTCATGTTGACCTCCTCCCCACCGGTAATGATAATACCACCACCGCCTCTACCTCACTTCGACGCAGTATACTTGTATCCATCTCCATTATGTGTGCCCTGCAACAACGATTCTCCCTTGTGCTCTGGACTACAACGACGAGTCCCACCGGACGTGGAGAGTTTGATTTATCATCGCTCTCTAGTGAGTAATCTGAGAACGACTGGCGCGACATACCTCTCAGCAAAACCCTATATTGGAATTTTAAATCTAAATTCAGGCATTTCAGGCCTTCTGGTCACTGTTACAGAGTTTCTCAACTCTTAACGGCCATGTTTTCCGACTTATTTGAGATTCACATAGTCTCGTCGGAAAGTTCAGTCGGTGTTAGTACCGATTTCGCTGGTCTAATGGGCTGCTCAGCCACATCCAGCTCCTCAACAGGTAGTTTTGCCGTCCAAACCTATCTGTTAGGTCTCTTCAACGTCGATTCAAACTATTTCTTGCTCACTGCTGTGAGCATTGTTTCAAGGGTACAAGTGAAGTCTTTTCAGAGGTTTCTTTACTTTGAGCAAGTCTCCCTTTGTAACATATCTATCCTTTGTGTTATTGTTCTACATTTGTTGTTAGTCACACTCTCGAGTATACCTCCAGTTGTTATCTTCTTGATGTTGAACACTGTTCCAGTTGTAGTTCGTCTAAGCCGTAGGGCTTTTTAATTTTAATATAACCAGTTTGTGACAAAAAAAAAAAAAAAACAATTCGGATGCAAATCTATCTTGGGTATTTGAGTTTGCTCAAACGGAAAAAAAAATCCTAAATACTAATTTTAACAATCCGTTAAAACTATCGACTGAATTCTAGACAAGTTATTTGTGTTATTGTAATAAACCAATCTCCAGATCATTGCTACCAACATCATCACCATCTTCGACTTCAATATGGATGGTTTCTTCTTCCGAATGACTTCTGTCGGTGGCAGATGAGGTAAGTTCCTCCGCTCGCTTCACCTGGTGGGTCCAGTCCGTTCGAATCAACGTACAAAGCATCATAACCAAACATGTAATCTGCGCAGCCAAAAGTCCATACCATAGCCCACAAAACCCAACTTTAAACCCAAACGTGGTCGTGACTGCCACAGGCAAGCCCACGATGTAGAACGCGCAGAGGTTAACGCGTACTCCATCTTTAGGCCTCGCTGTGCCCGTCAACACCCCACAAGCGGCCGTCTGTGGCGAGTTCCCGATCTCGCAAAGCCCCAAGATAGGAAGTGCCGATGAAATCAACCCGAGAATCTCTGGTTCGTCCGTGAACATCTTCCCCCAAACCGACCTAAGCGCGGTCACAAAAGCAGCAGCTGATAAACCATACGCTACCGCGAGTATCAAACCGATGACGGTCGTACATTGAGCTCTCGTGGGTTGCCCTCCACCAAGAGCGTGCCCTACACGGGTCGCAATAGCGCTGCTTATAGCGAACGGAACCACGTAGAGTATCCCCGTTGTCTGAATCAATATCCCCATGGCCGACACATTTGCTTTAGGGTTCCCGAGAAGCCCACAAAGGAAAAGCATGATCTCATACCACCAATACTCCAAACAAACCGAGATGGCGCTTGGTGCGGCTAGAGAAAGCAGCGGCCACCAGCCGCGGAAAAGCGACCGCAACGCAAGCCCTTGCCACGGTTTGATTAGAGAGTCCGAAAAGAACGTGTAAACGAGCAGTCCCACGTTGATGTTCATAGTGTTAAAAGCCATCGCGACCGCGACGCCTTTAACGCCTAAACGCATACGCATGACGAAGACGTAACTAAATAGAGGATGGAGAAGAATGGATACGATGGCAGATATCGTCAACGGTGACGTCAAGCCTTGCGTTCTTAGGAACGTTCGGAGCGGGTGGAGCATGGCTTGAGCCAGGAGCTCAGGGATGAAGAAGACCATGTAAGTTTTGGATACTTTCGTTATATCCGGGTCCTGGCCCAACATGAGGAAAATGGGCTCGACGTTGAGCCATGCAACGGCGATTGGTATAGAAACGACGATTAGGAGACATAACATTTTCTGAAACGTGTGGCTAAGTACGGTCCAGCGTTTGGCTCCAAAGGCTTGACCGCAGATTGGGTCCATACCAACGGAAAGACCTTTTAGTACGGAGACTCCTGTGATGTTACCAAAGCCCATGGCGAGTGCACCGCCAGCGAGCTCGACTTCTCCGAGGTGACTCAGGAACCACATTGAGATTATTGATCTCGAGAAGATGAGGAGTGACGTCATAACGATCGGGCATGCTATTTTTGTGAGCGACGCCACCTCCTCTCCCACCTGCATTGAAAATCATTAGTTGTGTTATTTTCGTTAGTTTTTTTTTTCAATTAGTGACCACTTTTATTATTTTACTGTTCTAGGCTTATAGCAAAGACACATGCGATATAAGTAAGTACATTGACAGTTAGACATAGAAAATAGGAATTTTGTTTGTGTATCTGTGTATAACGTTATGATGTTTCATACACATTATATTTATACACACACTTTAGTACTTGTTATCTATACAAAGCTAAACAAGTGTTGAACAAAAAAGAATATACATATTTATTTTATAAATTAACAAAATGTATAGAAATAATATTTGAATAATTTTCTACATTTAAAGTAAATAATATAAGTTTTATAAAAATAGAGTCTTGAAGAACAATTTGCTGTGATAAAACAGAAAAATATTGCATATAATACGAAATAATATTTATTATTAAAAATAAAGAGCAATTTGGAAGCACGAGGAAGATGGCCGCATCACATGGCCACTGGGACTGGAATGAGAAAGTTAAAAAAGAAGAAAAAAGGTTTAAATTCTATAACTTTTAGAACTGAATAATCAAACTCACAGGTGACAGAAAAGCGAATGACTAACTGTACCAACATTCTAGGATCTCTTAAAATGAAAATCATCATGCATGGGTTCTATAAAGCCTACATTAGCATCTTTCATTTCATGGACTTCACTAGACATACCAATACTGTAGCATAAAATCGTCTTGGGAAAGTATATGTAACGAACAGGACTGAGTTTTTTAAATAAAAAGGATAAAGGATTTCAAGAAACTAAACAAAAGAAAGTAACTAGATTATTTTATAATTGAACTAATATAAGATAAATAAAGTACTTTGTACTAACTAAAGGAACTAATACAAAAACATTTGAGATATGGAAAACTTTCCTTAAGTACAACTCCAAAAAAAAAACATTATCTCAGTCGATGACCCTGCGGATACATATCATGCTAGTGACACTTTATGCATACATATGAATATCAATATATACACAATCAAACATCAGATATACATAGACAATAATTACATATAATGTATTTGTTAATTAAGGAAAATATTGAGTTTCCTTCAAACTGATTGTTCTAAACGAGATGCAATACTTTCCATACAAATGCTAGTATAAAACAGTCAAAAGCAGCATTCAATCCAGTCTAATATAAAGTTCCAAGAATTCCATATTATTTACACCCCCAAAATACTGTAAAAGTGACTGAAAATAATATAATCCACCAAATCAACTAGTTGGGTTGTTAAACATCGGAACAGTATAATCTTGAATATATATGAATTTCCCATAATATGTGAATATGATCCTAAATAATGAAAACTATGTGCATAGCAAAAACACACGAGAACATATGAAATCAAATAGTAATCTGAAAGAGGAAAAAGGAAAATGAAACAAACCTCATTGAAAGGGATGCGACGGAGACCAGCGGAGAATTTGGCTTTGCCGCTTGTTTCTTCCTTGACGGACGTTGAAACGTCGCATTCTACGTTTATAATCTCTCCAGATCCACTGCTATTCATGTTGGATCTGCACATGCTCATATATATAAATATTTCCGTATGAAATATATATATATTATCACACTTCACTTAGTAACAAAAATAAATATTGGTAACTACGAAAAAAAGACTGCCATAGAAGCT
This sequence comes from Brassica napus, assembly GCF_020379485.1. Lineage (NCBI taxonomy): Eukaryota > Viridiplantae > Streptophyta > Magnoliopsida > Brassicales > Brassicaceae > Brassica > Brassica napus. Next base: position 3,921,768 of record NC_063438.1, read on the forward strand.
CGGAACGAGTGTCTGTGTTTCTGTAGGTGTGTGTGAGTGAGTGTGATATAGAAGAATAATGTTGAAGTTCCTGCCTCTCGTATTTATGTACGCTTACATTAGTCCACCATCATTAATCTCTGTTATTTTACAATTTTACAGAGATTAATTATGCATAGGAGTATAGGGGTATTTTTTTTACTTTCTTGCTGGAACGGTGGAACCTGTTCCCTTTCGTGTAATTATGTAGACAAAATACTTCCACATAGTTATCTACTTATCTCAGACTTGACCAATTAACTAAAGTCTTTCTTTAAACTTTATTTTCCACTTTTAGAAAGGGTTGACACTTGTAGTAAAAGATCAAATATATTATGAGTTCACCTTGGGGTTTTCTGAGCATAAAATATTTCCCAACTCGTGTTTCTATAATTATATTCGTCTCTTCAAGATTAATGTTTGAATATTTCTTACTATATATGACTTCGTACAAATGCAATTGTATATAATTTACTTCCTAATCTAGTACTTAAGACTAAACTTTATTATATTTACATATATATATATATATAAAACAAATAAATGCTTATAAATTTGAATTCCTTATTATATATTAGAACTAAAAATAAAATAATTAATATGAAATATTTGTATACTAAATATTATTATAAAATAAAGCATTATATTTGGGGTTCCCCACTCCAATGTATAGTGTAGATTAATTTCTTCCTTTAGTTATTTTTCTATTGAATTTGTGCTAGTAGTGAAACATCGAAGAGTAATGTTGGAACCAAAATTTGTCTTGTGTTCTGTGTGAAAATTTTGGTTTTAAATTGGAATAAAAAATAAACATCATTTATGTAAAACAAAAGTAAGTTAAAACGTTAACTGAAGTAAGAAATCAGCCGACTTGCTCAACTAAAAAAGATTATGACCATTGTGTTAGACATTTTCAGTTTGAGTGACCGCTGGTACGAAACTAATATTACATGTTGTGGTTTTGGCTCTGAGGAATTCGGCTCCAACTTCATGATAATTCCAAAAAAAAAAAAAGGAAATCAGCAGACTTTTATAAAAGAAAAAATGTATAAAACGTCAGTATAATTAAAGAGCCATGTCCCATGACCGAGTCATACAAGCATTTTTTCTTCATTTGCCCTATAATTTAAAATAATTGGCCTGCTTTTTAATATAGAAGTTTTTTGGTAAATTACTTGTAAAATGGGAACTAGGTTCTCTGACAATAATATGTAGAAAGATGTCTGGAATGAAGTACTAATAATCTAATATAATGTGTTTGGATCTAACAAGTACCCAATAATTTTGTTGATAATATGGTTTTATATAATTTAGTGAATTATTTGGAAGACATAGGATGTTTGATTTGGACAATCAAGAGAAAGACAACGAAGCAGTTATCCCCAATATTTTTATGAAAATTTTTGAACATATTTTTTTCAATTATCCCCTATATTATTTATCCCAAAAGGTAACTATCCCCTATATATATAACTAAAAAGCTCTAATGCCCTCAGATGAGAATGCCATTCATGATAAAAGTGGAGAAGTAAAAAGGTTTAGGAACTCTAAGTATATTATCTTTAGGGAATAGGAACTCTAAGTATATTATCTTTAGGGAAACCTCGTTAAAATTGAATTGAATTGTTATTATCTGTGGCTGCACCTATTTTTTTCAATGAATGGATAAAAATTCGCAGCAATTGCAAGAACTAGTTACCCAGAATATTGAAGACTTTTTTGGTTATCTGATTGATTATAAAAATATTAGCTACTTCACCAACTTTCCCAAGTGATTATAAAAATATTAGCTACTTTACATGTTTGAAGTTTATTTTTCCTTTTCTCCCAACTATAAATAGTGAAAAAACCTTGCCTGATTCTATGCATAGGTAAATGAGAAGATGTGATTGATATACATGGTAAATCTGATGATTGTTGAGCTTGAGGCTTTAATGCAGCTAATGTACTTGTTGGCATTTTGGAGTGCCTCACGGCTAACAAGAGTTCGACTGATTGCATTGGATATTTCGTAATTTCACCATTCGAAAACATTTGATGAGTTTGTCTCTCGGTAAAACTGATTTTCATTAGGGACTTGGAGCCTTTTAGCTTAATTATTGCTTTACATATCAAACAAGACCAACAAGAACAAGAGTTAGAAAACTGATCATGTTAAATAGAAGTTTGGCTAAATCACGAGAATTGGTTTTTTTTTTTTGTGAACTTTATCACGAGAATTAGTTGTTAGAATATTAGATGTATAGATTCTCCCATAATCCATAAAAACAATAATCACACACACACACACACACACACACACACATATATATATATATATATATATATATTATCATCAGATAGTATCTTACATTTTCCATCAGATTCCATTTTAGCTCCAACTATGACGGTCAACTGATTTATCTATGTAGAACTCTTACCATTTTTGCTGTCCAAATCTATTTTATGACTTTAGACTAATTCTCTTCACATCCCCCTATTATTAGGTTTAATTATTGCCTCTTATGATAAATTATTCATTCTAATGCGAGATAGCTGTTAATTTGTGGGAATAAATGGCTAATTACTAATACTATAATCAATTTTTTTTTTTATAAATTGTAAACTCTATAACCTTTTTCTTTAGAAAACTCAATCTAATGGCTAACTATTAACACAAAAAATGTCCAACTAAACATCTCTGGCCTCTATCTCTAGGCTAGTGTTTTTGCATATTTTAGTAGGCATGATACAAAAATTATATTTTTTTTCTTTTTCTGATATATCCATTGGCTGATACGGTCAGTCTCGAGGAAACACATTTAGTGCTGTAAAACGATCTGGTTATCACATTGTATGATTCCAGTTTAGAATATCTTTTTATTAATATCAAAAGATTAATTGATCGTCTTACATCTTACCATGTTAATTACTTGGACCGAAACCCAATCATATACTGGTCAGATAATTTAGTTCTAATAAAATTTAAAATCATGACTAATGTTGATACACATTAAGCCCTCAAAATTACTATTAGGCTACCGCAACTTTTAGTTTAAAAAAATCATGTTCTTTACTAGAAAATATCCAACCTCACGTTGTGTACTGAGCTATTTTGTCCATGCGTTTTTAATAGTTAATGGTTTTCTTTTCCTTGTTAATTGAGCGTCATTCCTTATTCATGTTATTTAGTTCAGTGGTGTATTTTAATTTTTTTTCATTTCCCAAGTTATTTTGTATGACATTTCCTACTTCCACGGGTTGCGCAAGGATATGGAGATAAGGTTTCATGTAGGTTTTGACAAGGGTACATTAGTTTTTTTCGGTAAAATGTTAAATTTACGTTAGTTTTTCTTTGCATATATGCATACGCGTTTAAAAATAATGCAGTTTTACATTGAGTATTCTTGTACCAGCATTTATTTGGTCTCTTTCACAAAAATATTTGTATTTATTAAATTTTCTTAAAATAGTTATCGTTATAAAAAAGTATATATGCATGTATAACTGATGTACCCTTAACATTATCTATCAATTTATTAAAACAAGGATCGAGTTCAAATATTTGATCTTTTGTATCATTTCGCCAAACGTTACATAAGGATGAACATATTTATCATTACATCGTCGAAAGAGATCAAGGGCTTCTAGTTGCAATTTGCGTTTTGTTAATATAAATGTCCACAAATAATGCAAATGATTCTGGAAAACAAAGTCAATGATATTGTCATCTTAAAGACATTTTAGCTGCAATTCTCTAACATAAAAATAAATTTCTTCGATAAAGTGAAGAATTTTGAACTACAAAATCATTAGGGGAGGTTGTGTTTTGTCTACTCGGACCCATACAAATGAGCTTATAAGCTATTTGATACTTTCATTACATCTTCTTTGATAGCGACAGCTTTGATGTCATGAAAACTTGTTCCATGTCTCCCTATTGCGACACCTACCTACAAGTATATAGGTTGTAATAAACAACTCTTTTCAATGTATTAGAGCACCCCCATTAATGAAATTATGGGGGGTTTACACACATTCCAAAAAAAAAAAATATTAAAATAAGGAATAGTGATGAACCTGTCTCTCTTCACCCCTTCTCACTGAACCTGGTTCATCACTGTAACGCGGGTCCCATGGCACGTGGCGGCCCGCGACTGGTCCGAAAAAATAATTTTTTTTTTTTAAAACAAAAATCAACCCAAAAAAAAAAAAATAAAAAAAATGCTTTGTGAACCCCTTTCATGGGGTTCACTAATGGGGATGCTCTTAGGTTTATTAAAAATCATCCTTCAAATAGTTCTGCCTCCATAGTTTCAAAAAAAAAAAAAAAAGTTCTGCCTCCTATTCGTTTTGATATAGTTAAACCTGTCATCTTATTGCCCCTGGGGCAAATTATAAAGAGTAATCGAATGGGACCATAAGCTAAGCTTACTAACGTACGGAATGGAAGATGCTATGACTAACCAATTAGTGTATAATCACATGCATGCCCTTCAACTTCAATTATGCACACGCACCACACTTGCCAACTTTTCTTCTTCTTTTTTTCGCAACAATGTAAAATTTACACTTTGGTCCACTTATCCTAAACTCTTAAAAAACGAAAGTTAGTTGGTACAGATTTTATATTTTAATTACTCCACAAAAACAAAATATAATGGAACTATGAGACAGCCAATAGATATAATTATATACACTCGTAATAACGGCCCTTCGATTAGCTTGGGGTTATTATCAACTAACTTGAGAGTGTTTGTTTCTGTTAGATTTGATCGTTCATGTCAACGTCGGGTTGATGAACTATTATATTGTTCTTTCCATATTTTTCTTGGTTGGTAAATCGTAGTTTAGAGGGCTTAATTGTCTATATTACTAAAGGGGGAAATCATGAGAGTGTTTAAATGTTTTTATAAAATCTCATGTTTTTACATTAATTTTAAGATTACTCTTCCTCTTATTTTATTAGATCTTTCGGAATAGCACACTTTAAGTTTCTGTACCAAACTAGCAAGTAGCATCACTGATAAATTTCAAATAATTGTACAAACTCAATATTTAAAAGAGTCAACACTCTTTCCTTATGACAGAAATCTAAACTTTTAAATTAAAAATAGGAACTCAAACATAGTTTTGTAATTTATTTAGGATAAATGAGTATTGTTGCATTAAAATTTGAGCTCTTTTAGAATTTTAAATGAAATGTGATAAATTTAAAACAAAAACTTAAACGTATGCTATTTTAAGGTATTTTATTTTAATAAAAAATGATTTTTCATAATGTTACTGAGTCGATTGACCGGGTCACAGTCCAACAGAATTTGTGATACCCTCTTAATATAAGTCAAAAGCTCAAAAAAAAAACAAAACTATCCTCTGAAAATTTTAATCAGTTGACTCTATCATGAATTTGTATCTAAGTTTTTTTTTCAGTTTCCAACTTTGAATCTAAGTTTATATACAGAGATTTTGCATATGCTTTAAGCAAATGCCACCTTGTCCAACAAATATGTTATTCATCTACCAAATTAAATGTCTCAGCTTTTAGTAGTTCTTTTTCAAAAATATCATTTACCTCCAATGCTTTTAGATCTCTTCATAACTCAAAAAGCCCAAAAAACCGAACTCTCCTCTAAAACTGTTCAATTCGAAAAGCCTTTGTGGTTTTGTCTCTTTGTAATGTTTTAAAAGTTATATCCATCTTGTTCTAGAGATTAATTCGCAACCCACATTATACCGGCTCAAACAATTAATGCAGCCCACATCATAGCCCAAGTCCAAGCTGGATATATCTTCAACTCTCAAAGCTCTCCCATCTGATATAATTCAAATCTCTTCACAGCTAAAATGAAGTTAGAGAACCATACGATCATCATTAAATTCAACATATCATAATAATTAAAAAAAGATAATGGACCCTCACTTTCTTTAGAAAATCGAAGACAAAAATAATTAAAGAAACACACGATGAATATGACTCTCTAACAATCAAACAACTCTTTGCCATTTTTTTTCCTTTGGAGCCGAGTTTTATTATTGAAACCGTCCCTTCTCTTCTCTTCCAATGGCTCTGATGCGAACCAGGAGCCAGTTGAACGTTTCCTCACCACCACCTCTTCCTTCTCCGATCCCTAGAGCCAGAGGATCTCGTTCTGCCGCGAACGAGATCCTCACCGAGATCATAGAGAAATCGATCCAGGTTCCTGAGCTAACGCTCCCTGAATCACATTCCGGAGGTGAATCTTGCGGCGCACGTCACCTGATCCCTGCGGAGATTGATTTTCGGTTATTAACGTCCAGGAGAGAAGGATCCGTGGATCGTCTGGTAAGATCCGCGAGGGAGTTTGGAGCGTTTCGCGTGAGCTATCATGGGATATCGAGCGAGGAGATGAGGTCTCTCGTGAGAGAGTCGGGTCGGGTTTTCGGAGTTTTGGAGGGAAGAGACACGGGTTTTCGGAGAAGTGTTGTCGGAAACAGAGACGAGATCGTTTGGGTTCGGTCGTGGAAGGAACGTATGGAATGGGCGCGCGAGTATATCGGACCGGAACGATACCGCTGCTTCAGGTATTGGGCCGTTAATGGGCCGTTATTAGGCTTTGTTTAGCAAACCTATATGAATCTTTGTTGAACTTATGTTGCAGCCAAGAAATGGAGAATGTAGCTGATAAGCTTGAAGGAGTAGCGAGGAAGCTAGGGCAAATAATGGTGGAGAACTCAAGGAGACAGACTGATAAGAGGATACAAATAGGAGAATCTGTTCTAAGTGTTTACAGGTACAATCATGAAAACGTTACAGAGCAAAGCCCTCCTTTGCCTAAAGAGACGACCGAAGAAATGCTTCATTACACACTCAGCCTTCACCTTCCCGCTAAGAACTGCGAGTTCCGTGTCGATTCAGGGAAAGGCGGCGGTCCACTTTCTTTCCATGCTGATCCTGATACTATTCTTGTCACTTTTGGTCGTCAGCTTGAGGTATGTTATATGAACACTTTTATACATATGTTGCATGAATTAAAATATTGTTATATGATGTAATCTTGTGATAAATTAGGAATGGAGTTTAGGAGAGTTCAAATGTCGTCAAGGAGAAATCATTTATCATCCAGATGTGTATGGCTCGCGCACTTCCTTTTCCGTAGAGCTCAAGTGCATGTCTCTTTTCTTATCGCATGCTTCTACTGCAACCACTTGCAAAACGTTCTCTTTAACCCATCAAATTTTCACTTCGTTACTCCTGCTCTTTTTCTTCCAGTTCTTTTGGAGTTATGTATCCCATACGGCCACTTAGAATTTCCAAATATATATTTATATACACTTGTTTTTTATGGGCGACATGCGTTTGATTGTTTATGGACTGGTATAAAGTGTGTATTAGGTTGAACCTTCGGTTGTACTTATATATGTAACACAAGTCAGCAAAAGAAACCAACACGAAAAGTTGTGTGCGCCTTTTATTAAATGCCAATATATAATTGTGTCTTTCTTTTTTTGCTTGAACTCAAAATTATCGACGTTTGAAACGCAAAATATTTGTTTTAAGCAATCTGCAATGCAGTTTTGTCCTTGTTAGTGTTCTTGATGGGTTTTAGGATTAAAATATGACATACATGACAAAAGACTTCGTAATTGAGTATGTAAAAATCGCAATACAAGATTTGGTTTCTTCTAATTTTTTAATCAATAATCCATTTTCGTTTTTCTTTTCTGAAACGTCCTATATTTGGAACTTCGCTTCCTCAAAATTTTAATATTTTTGAGGAAATCAAAAACTATGACGATGTACGTTTGGCGGAGAAGAACTTCCTAGACTGAGACTGACGGTGGTCGGTGGATATGGTTGACGAAGGCATACGTACTTAGATCATCACCATGTTAAAAATCCCATCACTTTTTTATCGTGAGAACATACACTATTTAAAATATATAATATAAATACATATTTTTAAGAATATGACTGAGTCACATAGACGAGTCATTATACTTTCGCAAAACGTTATTAAATTTGTGACAATATAGCAAATACCATTATGTATTTATAATATATAAAATAAATACATATTTTTAAGAAGATGACTGAGTCACATAGACAAGTCAGTATACTTTCGCAAAACGTTATTAAATTTGTGACAATATAGCAAATACCATTACGAAAGTTATCCCATTCATGAGGAAAAACATGAATGAGCAAGAACTTTTCTTTACTTGTTGTCCAGTTTTTGCCTTTCTATCTTTCATTAATTACCATTATTTTGTGAATATGATAGTTTTTGAACTAGTGTAAGGATTAAAGTTTGGCTTTTTCAGAAAAAAAAATGTTTGGCTTTTTCAGCAACGTAACGGGTCCGAATATTGTTTTACTCCAACCACAAACGACTTGGATCCACGAATCTAACTTCCAATAAATTATGACAAAACTTATCTATTATTAATCTTTTTATTTTGATTTCCACCTAACAAAGAATAATTATTTTATGCTGACATTGAAGTTCAAACAGTATTCAAATGTAAATATAGTGTTGTCATTCAATTAAATTGTTATTTACTGACCGGAAAATGTTATTTTATCTGTTTTATAAAGAAAGTCATTTTGATAATTTTTAAAACCTTTTGTATTTCACGCAAACCAAAAGAATGCTCCAGTTAATAGAGGAACGAATGTTCCTTTTTAATCTTGATAGCAATCGTTATCCATTATGGAATAACCACTACACAATCAGAAAGTTGTGTGTTTATAATGGAAGCGACCACTCTTGTCTATTCTATGCAAAAGAGTCATTTGCATGTTGAGGTATACCTCACATATTCAACCCGGTTTACTTCGAATCTGGTCTGGTTTACTTAGGAACTAACTCAGTTCGGTTTGGTTTTTATGAATTTCGCAATGGGAGAATGTTAATCATCTATTTTAACGTAAAGCAGTTGTAAGACTCTACTTACTCCGCAAGTGTATGAATCAAAAGAACAAAACACGCAGATTTTAGGGGTTCATAAAGATCGAGATGAATGTTATCTTGAGTTAAATCTCTGCTAGAGAATACTCCCAATAACCTAATATATTCACTTGAGATGATAAACCAAATCATAAGATCTGACATTTTCCTAACCAAATATCTTTTTTTTTTTTGGTTAAAAGAAATATCATTTTATTTGCAGCAGAATAGACAAATTGTTCGAACAATCTCTAAACCAACTTAATTACCTCTAAATCAGTAGCGAAGCAAAAACCACCTACATGAATATAACGTCGATCCACGTTATTGTTTTCCACATTATTCAAAGATTTTAAATTTCTTTTGATGTTGCATAAAAGTTTTTATAGTCAATAATGAATGTTTCTTTATTTTGTATGTCATCGAGTTTTCGCAGCTCCGATATAATTATAAAGTCTGAACCCACCTGGAATTCGAATATTTTGGTTGACCTCACAAGACAGATGTTTTTGACGACGTAATTAACAAAGAAAGAACATGAACCATATAATTAGGAAAATATTGAGAATTTATCTTTCAAAAAGAGATTATCTTTAACCTAAAACAAGCAGTAAGCATGTCTGTTTTCTTGATAAGGCAGGAGGAATGAGCCTCTTTCTTCCTAACCTGGTTAATAAAAGCAACACAACAATTTGTAAAAAAGCCTCCGTTCTCTCTCTTATCTCTCTCGTATCTTTCAGAGAGAGAACGTCGAGGCTTGATGGTCGGATCTTTTCCGATTCAACTCTCCCGATGTTCGGGTTCTTGTCTCTGGGAAGCGATGGATCCTTTATCACTGTCTTCGCCGGCTTTAGGTCTCCGGGAAGGGGTGGCTTCTATAGCACCTTTCTTCGCCGGCTTCTCACCGGAGTATTCCGGGTCGTCGCCATCTTCAAGCTTATTTGAATCATCAAAGATGGAGGTTTGCGTTTCAGGAAAATTGGATTCAAATCGATTGCAGACGATTGATGATTTTATGAAGCATAGATCTGTCAGCAAATCCTCTCGAAACGAATCTCTGTGAAGGCCGGTTTGTTTGATCGGCGTTTCATCGATTTTGCTTCGTCGTCGACGGTGTTCTGTCGCGTTTCTTCGCTGGCTCCTGAGGAAGAAGTTTGATCCGCGTCTTGACGCGTGTACATTGATCGCTGGGCGATCGTACACGTGGTGGCATCGTGTCACTTCTTCCCCAACGGGTTTTACTCTTGTGGGCTTTTATGGCCTCAAGATGTTTTGTTCTCTGGGCCTTGTGTGGGTCTTTAGTTTATATTTCTTTGCCTGTAGTATGGGCTTTTTGTTATGTTGTTTTTAGCCCATTTCTTGGGTCTACTTTGTTTATGTTCTTGTTTAATAATTATCCAGTGAAAAAAAAAAAAAAAAACCTGGTTAATATAAATTCCAACTAGTATTGGCATTGAAATTGTCGTATATGATGATTTTTTTAATTAATTTCTGTATCCATAGAAAGTCAAATAAATATTAAAAACCTTTTTTAATTAGCTGACGTGGCAAGTTGTGGAGTTTTAATAAAAAGAGGCACCGCGCGGCATGTCTTTTCAATTTTGTATTACTGTTTTTATAAAAAAATGGCCGGCGAAGACTCTTCCGATTCCATCATCGTCAACGTCGACGGAGACGATAACAAATCCGCGTTATTCGGCAAGTACGACCTCGGAAAGCTTCTCGGCAGCGGTGCGTTCGCCAAAGTCTACCAGGCGGAGGATCTCCACAACGACCGCGAGAGCGTCGCGATCAAAGTCGTCCAGAAGAAGCGTCTGAAAGACGGACTCACGGCGCACGTCAAGAGAGAAATCTCCGTCATGCGCCGCCTCCGCCACCCTCACATCGTCCTCCTCTCCGAGGTCCTCGCCACCAAGACGAAGATCTACTTCGTCATGGAGCTGGCCAAGGGAGGGGAGCTGTTCTCGAGAGTCTCGAGCAACCGATTCACGGAGAAGCTCAGCCGGAAGTATTTCCGGCAGCTGATCTCCGCCGTGAGGTACTGCCACGCGAGGGGGGTTTACCACCGCGATCTCAAGCCGGAGAATCTCCTCCTCGACGAGAATCGCGATCTGAAGGTTTCCGACTTCGGTTTAAGCGCGATGAAGGAGCAGATCAAATCCGATGGGATGCTGCACACTCTCTGTGGGACCCCTGCTTACGTGGCACCAGAGCTTTTAACGAAGAAGGGATACGATGGATCGAAAGCGGATATATGGTCATGCGGCGTCGTTTTGTTTCTTCTAAACGCGGGTTACTTGCCGTTTCGAGATTCAAACATCTCGGGACTCTACAGGAGAATCCGAACGGCTCAATACACCATGCCGGAGTGGACTTCTCCGGAGCTAACGAATCTTCTCCGCCGTTTACTGGAGCCGATCCCGGAGAAACGGATCACCGTCGACGAGATTTTAAAGGATCCGTGGTTTAACCACGGAGTAGATCCGAGCGAGATCGTCGGGATTCAAGTCGATGATTACGATCTGGAGGAGAGCGGGAAGAAGCTAAACGCGTTTGAGCTAATCGCGTCGTCGTCGACGGCGAATCTCGCCGGTTTGTTCGGGAACTTCGTGACGCCGGATCATTGCGATCAGTTCGTTTCCGACGAGAGTCCGGCGGAGATTATGAGGAAGGTTGTGGAGGTTGCGAGGCAGCTGAATCTGAGGATTGCGAAGAAGAAGGAGAGAGCGGTGAAGCTGGAAGGGTCGCAGGGAGTGACGAACATCGTGGTGAAGATTCGGAGATTGACGGATGAGTTGGTGATGGTGGAGATGAAGAACAAGCAACGAGACGTGGGCTTGGCTTGGGCCGACGAGCTCAGGCGAAAACTGCGTCGTATCATTAACCAACCGGTTAATAGGGGTCCGTAGAATTGTTTCAACACTAAAACGAATTTTACTCGGGATTTTCAAATGAACAAATACAACCGGTTTTGATGAGGATTCGAGAAGCACTATAGTGAACCAGTTCGGTTTACAGTGGAGCAGAGAGTAATGGGAAGATTGGCCTCTCTCTGTATATAAAAAACAAGAAAAAGAAAATGAAGAATACTAGCCGGAATTACATTTTTTGTTTCTTTTTATTTTACAAAAGTATATTTTTAACATAATACAAAATTATGTGCTACATTCATTGGAGAGAATTTGAATAAGACTCTGATTTTTACGTGTATGTGTGATCTATGTGTGTTTTGCAAACTTGTGTCTTTGTTTTTGGTAATGAACATGCCAACCGTTTGTAATATTTTTTTTTGGAATCGGAAAGAACCATTTGTGTATGTTATATGTATTTTACTATTTTGAAGCTATGCAAGTTTCTTTGCAACACTAAACTATATAATAAACTACAAAAGTATTGTCATATATCATATATGATATATTCTTATGAAACACAAGATTAGTGGTGATTATATGCATAGTAAATTACTTTAACAAAACGAATACATTGCGTGCAAATGTCAATTCTTTTATGTGTGCATATAGGCTATAGCTGTTTATGTTCTTGTTTGATACATTGTACGAAGTGTAAAACTGAATGGCTTTATTCCATTTTAACTAGTTGTATGGTACAAAAGAACTAAAGATATTATTACATTACAAGCGTGTGAAAGCCCTCGCATGAGCCACTAAAAAAACAAATGAAATAATTTTCTCTATGGACTATATAGACTATAGTCTTAGTATCTGCAGGACCACTAGTAAGTAGTTAAATCCTTTTCTGCCAGAAATGTACAGAATGAAAAACGAATTTTCACAACTTCAAGACAAAAACGAATCAAAGAAAGAGGAGTCATCGTTTGGTTCTTCTTTTGCTCTAGAGAACCCACCACCAAGGAAGTTATTATTGTTCATAGCGTAACCAATAGACCCGGCACTAGTGTTGTTGTTTTGGTGAAGCATTTGAAGCGTATATGGTGCTTGAGAAGTAGTGTAATTAGAGTGACCAGCAATAGCATTTGGTCTAATTGGTGCTGAAGAAGGCTCTTGTGCCAGTCTGTTTGTGGTGTATCCGCTACCACGAGCCGCAGGCACGTCGTGGTTGTGTTTCCCTTCGTAGGTTGTGATTACTGCTCTCATATCGTGTGATGCTCTCTCAACATGTTTTCTCACCGGACAACCATTGGTTGTGCACTTGTAGTAGCTCCTGTTAAGATTATGGAAATAATTTAAATCACGGTGCACCATATATATATATATATTTAAGATAAGAAAACTACTTTTAATAGATGAATAATTTCTGAAAACCCTTTTATCAAAAAAATAGTAAATATTTTTTTTTTCTAAAGGGATTAGTGTTTTTGAGACCGGATCAATACATATCTAATAGATTGTAAATTATTCATTCACATTATTAATATCTTTTCTATTAAAAGAGAAGTATCATTTTTTTTTTGATGAAATTTGAAATTTATTGATACTGTAAAAAGAATGAACATTTACAAGACTCTAAAGTGCCATTTTATAAGATTTACAAGGCAAATGTTGCAAAAATAAGTTCTATCTAGGCGTTGTCCGAAACAACAAACCATCTCTGCATTAAGCCAACAAAAATAAGTACCATTTTTATCTACCACTAAAAACTCTTACTAAGTCCATTTCATTACATTAGTTGCATAATATGACATGATAATCAATAAGAATATTAATAATAAATCAATTTTAATAAATTTGAATTTTAGTTATAAAAAATCTGTTTAGAGAAAATCTCAAAATCCCACTCAATTTTTTAAATATTTTTAATTAAATAGTGCATTAATTAATTTCGTAATTAAGTAATATAATATTAGTATAAATTTATATAATTAAATTTTATATCAATCGGAAAAAGTATAAAGATTTCAATTTTATGAATTTGTAATTATATTCTATATTATATTAAAATAGAAGTATTATATAAATTAAATATGATAAAATTATATTAATTTGGTAAATTAACCTATTTTTTTAAATGATTTCGTTTAAATAAATTGTTATCAAATTTGTTAACCATGTCATATTTTTATACAAATAAAATTTATTAACATATGCTAAAATTTTATTTCTACAGCTATATATTTCCATAAATCATATGTTGAACACTATTATTTATTTGATTGTTTCAAATTATGAACACTCGAAAATATAAGAACAATTAATAAAAAGGTAAAATGTATAAAACAAATTACTTTATTAACAAAGTAATAAAAAATATAAACAATAAAATTAAAGAGTTATACAATATATAACACTAAGATATAAATTGTATATTTAAAATTTTATGATAATATCAAAATTTAACATATATGAAATGAAAAATATACCCGCACATTTAAACTCTAGTACAAACTATAAGATAAGTATTTGACTCAGTCGTGTTCTGCTCTTTGAGTTTATTACTTTTGAAATTTTTCGGGATCTAATAGATCGTAATAATTAATATACAAACTATAAAATAAGTATTTGACTCGGTCATGTTTTGCTCTTTGAGTTTAATTATTACTTTTGAAATTTTTAGTTTGATTCCCGTTTGTTCTAGAACACTCTCAGTGACTTTTATTGTGATGATATGAAGAAGCTACAAATGTTTCAAGTTTTTACCTTGGATTAGGGTTTCCTTTAACGACTTTTTGGCCGTACTTTCTCCATCTGTAACCATCATCAAGAATGTCTATATCACTTGTTGTCTGCACAACAATCCTCGGCTCTCTCACTGTCTTGCTTCCATTACCATTCCCACCGTTTGTTTCATTTTCTCCCTTCCTAAAATAAAACACACAAGAAACAAACATTTTAAGAAACTTTCTAATTCAAGTAATGTTCAAAAAGAGAGTGATGTATGGATCTTTTACCATCTCTTTGCTTCAGGTTCACTCCCACAGTCTTCTTCTTCTCCTCTGCTCATAACCGATAACTCATCGTCTCCAAGAGAACCAGAAGTAGTATTATTATCATCTTGTTGGATCACAAAGGAATCAGAGTGATCACCATGATGATCAAACACAGCTGAATGAAACGTCGACGAAGAAGAAGAAGATCTTCGAGTGGACTGAGGTTTAGGATGGTTATGGCTTCCTTTATACACAATCTCTGTGATCTGACCTTCCAAAGATGTTTCCACTTTCTTCTTAGTTGGACAGTTTGGGAAAGTACACTTATAGTAACTCCGAGGATTCTCGCTCCCTTTCACCTGTTTCTGTCCGTACTTTCTCCAGTTGTAACCGTCCTCTCCTTTCCTCTGCTCTCGCCCATTGTAAGATACAGCTTGATGATGAGTGTTGCTGTGTGGACGAGTTTCCTGAATACACAAAACATTTTAAATTTGAGGAAACACACAGATGAAAGTAAAAAGGTATTTGAAGATGGAGCTGTTGAGGAACAAACCTGTGACTGCAAGACAGAACTGTTTGTTGTTGTTCTTGTCGGAGCAGAAACTCCTGATGATTGTGTCTGAAATGAGAAATCAAAGAAGTTAACGTTGTTGTTGTTCTTCTTCGTCTTCTCTTCCTCGTTGATGCTTTTCTGATTATTTTCATATGTGAGAAGAGCTCCTGTGGTTGGAGAAGCAAGAACCTACAAAATAGAATCAAGAATGGTTTTAATATAATCAAGAATGATTTTTATTTTTTTTTAAATGATTTTTATATAATCAAGAAAGGTTCTAATATAATCATTGCAAGAAGTGGAGTCAATCCCATGTTATATCAATAGTTCTGTAATTGAAAAGAAGAAGAAAAACAGAGGAGGCTTACGTTAGCAGAGGAGGCAACAAAAGCAGGGGAATCAAGAAAAATAGAAGGACTGAAACAAGTGGAAGGAGAGACAAGAGAAGGAGAGATTGAGATTGAAGAAGGAGCAAAAGATCTGAACTTCGGTGGGATCTCAAGATCTTCAAGAGATGCTGCTGATGATCTTATTCCGGACCAATTAGCAGAACCATTCATGTTTTGTCTGGTTCTGCTATTGTCCATAGTGAGAAGAGAAGAAGCAGCCATACAGAAAGGGGAAGTGTTTTTGTTTTATGAAGACCGGTTCAAGATATTTATAGAAAGTTGGAGAGCTTGGAGAAGGGGGCAAAGAAGAAGAAAAAAAGGGGAGAGATGTGATGGTTCTTGAAAATGTTTTTGTGTTTTTGTTAGTTATGTCTGTATATATAAAACATACTGCACGATCTGATTGGTTAGTTTTGTATTTTTGATGGCATAAATGAAGGAAAAATGAAGAAAAAAAAAGAGAGTTGTAGTTTCTGAGAAGGTGATAAGAAGTTTGACCGTTGAAAAGATTAGAAAATGGAGGAGAAGAGGAGGAGGAGATGGTCAGACCATGTGTCCTTGACTTTGAACGAGGCGAGCTTACGTCAGCTTCATGCTTTCGTCATCATTTTGGATGCCTTTGTTACGTACCGCCACGTTTAGTTTCTTGCCGTTCAATTCATTTGGATAAAAAAATACGATTTTCCATTAGGTTAGGTCGACTCTTTTCTTTAAAGTACATGAATAAAGATTAGGAGTGGGTTAATTAGCAAAACCTCCTAATTAAAGTTGTTATTAAATCTATGCGCGGCTATTTGGTTTCAATCTATTTGTTTACTCATGTGCGTGTTACTTTAGTACACGCGTGTAACCTTCTCAACCTACACGTACAAAAGACGTGGCGTTGCTCTTGCTTCCAGAATAACTTGTGTTAAAAGAATCTTTTGCACATGAAAGCAAGTGAGATACACACATCTCTCGTTGCCTAGCTAGCTTGCAACATCTCTCTTTTTAAACGCAGCGTTTAACGTCACGATGCAAGAGGCTGACACATCGCAACCACGGCCGTCGAAGTCTCTGATGGATCGTATGAAGACGAGCTGTTTATCCATGGCAGTGACGTTTAAGGAGGGGCTAAGCTACGTCAAAGCCTTTTTTGTCGGCCAGGTACGTTTTCAAAATTGTCATTTATCATTCGTTAAGTTTTCTTGAGCTTCCGTGTAGTGTGTGGTTTAAGCCGCGAGAAGATATGATAGAGAGATTGATCTTAGGAATATCCTGTCCGGTTTTAACACGGTTCAGAGACTCATGGTATTGTCTTGAATCATGATCACATGACGCGTTTTGGGTGGCTTATGTAATACTTAATGAATTAAGTACTTCATATTATTATCTCTCTTTTTATTAGCCATCAAATAGTTATGTGCATTTACTGACTTGCATCCGCGTTGCTATCTAACAAGTTGTACATATAGAAGCTTCAAATAGTTTCATATTGTTATCGTCAAATACTAGAACCTGTTCAAGACTTCTTATTTTAAGTTTTGAGTAATATATATTAATTCATGACATTTTTGGTTTGAAAGACAAAGAGGTTGACGGCCAAGAACGAGAAAGAAGCAACGGATGCTCATCTAACAGAGACAAAAATGCAAGTTGAAGCAACCGATGAAGCAGAGAATGCCAAGAAAAGGCTTCATCAATCTTCTTAGTGTTTTTTTTTTGTAATTAATTGTGTTTTTACTAATTCTAAGGGAATGTTCTTAACTCTATAAGAAGAAGAAATTAAAAGCCAAATCTTATTGATATTGATTATCATTGTTTGAGAAATAGTATGACGTATACCACACTATTTATTCATGTTTCTCCACGAGAAGGAAGTATAAACTTGAACAAACATTTGCTCAATAAAGGAATCTTCTCAAAGTGAAAGATATGGTTACGGATTCGGTAGAGATGAACTGTATAGATTAATCCTGCTAACGTAACTGTGGAGAATGAGATGATCGTCAATATCCAGAAATCCTGAAAATCACAGTACAATCACATTATGACCTCAAACGCAAATTATGTGTTTATATTGGCGTTTACATTATGGCGCAAACAACTAAAGCATAATAAAATGGGTTTGATAACAACTATAGTCTATATTGTCTCTTAGAATGTAAGTGGAAACGTTGTTACCTTTGGATTGGATACAATGATACCTAGTACGTATGCCATCAAGTCAAGAGCCGATTGTAAAGAGTTTTGAACTCCTCCAACCACACAACGGTCGGATTCTGAAACTTGATCCTATTTTTAAGACCAAACATTATATCCAAAATGTTTTTGTAACTTTGAATATAATCACTAAACCGAAATAAATGTTTTACCTACCTGCATTTGCTGGATGACGGCAAGATCAAACATCCACAAGCCAAGCCTTGAAGCAGCAACTCCACCCATTAGCATGTAAGATGCTACGTTATCCCTTTTAACCCAAATCGATCCAACACATACCAAAAGGCAGCTCCACTGCAAGAACAAGAACTCTACTTTTGTGACTTTTGTTTTTCTCATGTCTCATATACAATTAATTCTTCTAAAGGATTACTCAAGTCACATAACACGTTCAAGTTCTACTAGATTCACATATAGTACACTTAGCAAATAAATATATCCAAGGAAGAATGGCAAAATGAATTGTTATAACCAATCAGATGAACCAGAATGTGGTACATATTTCTTGTTATTTCTATTAGAAAGAGCACATACATTCATATAGTAAGCTATGAGAATCAAAAACCTAAATGCAAATAATTTATTATAATCTCATGATTATTGTGATTGCCATAGTTATAGTGATTGACAATCTCTAACCTAACTCATTAAAATGGATAAGAAGTTTCAAGTTAGTAATATACCTGAGACCAGAATGACCAGAGACCGGTCCTCAGCGTTGAGATACGGCTTTGCATTAGAGGATAGACGACTGTAGCCGCTAGTCCAACCGTGGCACTTATTCCTCTGCCTATACCGATGATATATGTAGGTATCCCTTCCCACTGCAATGTAGCCGTCATCAATGTTCCAAAGCTGTATCAAGGCAGTAAAGAGATCCCATAAACCCTTGAAACTCAAAAACATTTTACTTGACATCCACATGTGAACAAGTCCAAAACACAAAGAGAAAGCTAACCTGAGGACGTTGAAGAACAAGAGAGCTAGTGAAACCCCTGGGAGTACAACTTCTTGTTTGATATAAACTCTCCACGCACCAACAAAAGAGGATTTGGATACTCTATCAAAGACCTTCAGCATTGCGGTTCTACGTGGTGGGTTACCCTCCTCGGTCCCGCGGACAATAGAAACAGAAACAGGTGCATCTGTTTCTTCTACTGGATTTGTCATGGAACGCAAGATCCGTCTCTCATTGCTTTGAGCTATCGCAGGAACACCACTATACACAGATATGAAGAGCCAATACTCAACCCAAGCGGTTATAGTGGCCCAAAATGCAAAAGTGATGGCTGATGCCTTCAGTGAGACAAAGCTAATGATGAGACCGGTGATGACTGGAGACAATAGCTTTGAGCTCAAATCAATGCCTCTAATGACAGAGTTCATTCTTGTCAATACCGCTGGTGGATGACCTTCCGACATAACCACAGCCCTGTTTGGTAGTCAAAAGAGCAAAATAAAATTGCATGCAGTATGCAAAAATCATGTGAAAAGAACATTACCAGTCTCGTTCGATCAAGATGGTGCCACCAAGTGTGGAAAGCACACCAATGGCCCCAGCAACATTTGTCAACGCAACCAAGGTTGCAAAGACCGGGATGTTCCGGGGTTTAAGATGGTAATCTAGTAGCAACTTGATGACTGCACCACCAGCAATGATGTAGGAGAGGTTCTGACATAAGAGCCAGAGTCTAAGAACTTTAACGTAGTCCATTCCCTCGATCCATCGCCCCACAATGGGGCCAAAGATCGCAGTTGAACCTGACTCTATCGCACCGTATATGGCCGCAAGAAGCAGAGAGTTTGGCCACAAGTAGATCATATACAAAGCAACTGAGAATTCCCAAGTTCTGCATCAGAAGAAGAAACTCATACTTACCAAAATTGAAGTGTATCCACCATATTCAAATGATCTTACATTATAAGGTGTTTTTTTCTTCTCTTTTGCTTTTATAAACCAACTTTGAAACTATTCAAGATTTCAAATCAACTAAGCAAACCAAGCATAAAATAAAAGAACTAATATTTTACTGAAAAGACCAATCCACAATTTTACCCTTTTCAGTTCTAAACAAAAAATGTTAGAGATGAAAATATTTATTTATTAATTTATATTTAACCTGGCACCCCATCTTGCAAGAAAATATCCAACGTAAAGAGATATAATGAAACGACGTCGTACGGGTGGCGGTGGGTTTTGTGGCTGCCCTAGTCCCTCTACTTCACGTTCTTCATCCTGTTGGACAACCGTCACCGCTTCTGCAGCATTCTCCATTTTCTGACAGAGAAAAATATTTCAGAACATAAACATGGATCATGCATGCATGTGTTTTACTTTTCCAAAATCCAAAGTGAATTATGTTGTTACTTTAGCGTTTTACAGAACAACATTTGCATGTGTGTGAATATGTTACAGCAACAACAAAATCATTCATCGAAGAAGATCCATCACGATAATTTCTAGTAATAAATCAATCCAAAAAGAAAAACGATAATTCTAGCAATACATCAGTCTGAAAATTCTCAAATACGAATGAAACAAGAACCTTACTTCTGCGCCTCACATGAGCTTGAGAGAATGAATGATGGAAACAGAATCGTACAGTATCAGAATTGCTTTTTGAAGGCTAGTTTTGTTATTATTTGTGATATCAACAATGTCAATTGTTAATTTACAAAAAAAAAGAAAAACAATGTCAATTGTTGTGATGGAGTAATAACAAAAATTTCCACTTGTGTTAAAAAGAGTTGTGGCAGTAGCAAGGAGTGATTCAAGAAGTATAAGAGCTTTGTTATCATAGGTGATATCACTTTTAACGAAGGAATAATGACAAATATCCCCACTTGTGTTAAAAGAGTAGTGGCAATAGCAAGGTGTGGTTGAGGAAGTAATAAGAGTGTAGAAAAAAAAAAGATTCTTTATTCACTTTAATTTTTTTTTTGTGGTCTTTAAGCATAGTAGATTCTGTCAATTATTAACTCTATAAAACAAATATAAATTGGACTTTGTAAAACAAATATAAATTAGACTTTAAGCTGATGGTAGTGCAATCGTAAGTGGATCTTCCTTTTTTGTGCAAATGATCATTTTACACCACCGGATTACATGATCAAGAACAGAGGAAGCTTTTGTCGTCGAGAAAACATTCAAGGAAGGAAAGCATGCCTCGAACGCTCTTGACAGCGTTGTCTTCATTGCTGGCCACCACGCTTGTACAAGACATCATTTACCAAACTACTAACGCTTGTCCTATTGGCAAAGCCTTTGAAGCAGCTTTCCAGAGATTTCGGAAAATATACTCTTTTTCCAATTAAAATCCGTCTCATGTACAGCTAGAGAATTCAGTTTCTAAAGATTATACATTATACCAAAATGTTATAAAACCGAAATAAAAATGTTTTGACGAACCTGCATTTGCTGGATGACGGCAAGATCAAACATCCACAAGCCAAACCTCGAAGCAGCAACTCCACCCATTAGCATGTACGATGCTACGTTACCCCTTTTAACCCAAATTGATCCAACACATACCAAAAGGCAGCTCCACTCCAAGAACAAGAACTATACTTTTGTGATTTCTGTTTTTCTCATGTCTATATACAGTTGATTCTTCTAAAGGATTACTCAAGTCACATAACATGTTCAATTTAGATTTTAAAAGAAGTGATAGAAAAACACAAAAATAATGAATTATAAAATATTATCCCTGTATTCTCTTAGATTATATTTATTTTTATTATCTGTCAAATTTTAGTGTTATTTAATCATAGTTTTTCATGATTCTATATATTTTCAATATTTTAAGTTAATTTTCGTTTTGTAATTTATATAATATTTACTATTTTGGTTTTAAATATATTATTTTGATAACATTAATCATTATTAGCCGAATTGTTTTTGAAGTTCGTCTTATAAAATATAATTAATTTGTTTCAGGATAGGAATATAATTGTTTAATAGTATATATATATATATATATATATATATATATATATATTATCTAATGTAAGTTTATAATTTATATTTTACAAAATATTTTCAATGATGCTTCACCTTTAATATTGTAATAATTATTTGGATTATATTTCCAATAAAAAAACAGAGAAACTGGCTATTAATATTAGTCATTGCTTAAACTAAATATAAGATAAGTGTAATTATGATATTATTGGTAGATATTGTTAATATGTATTTATCAATTAAAAATTCTAATTATCATGATAAGTGTATATATTAAAATATATTTTTAAATAATAGTATATATATCGGTTGGATAGGTTAATGTTTATTAACTATCTAAAATATCATGATATATATATATATATAAATAAATTTTAAATAATAAAATGAATTAAACTTATAACTTATCTTAAAATCATGGAGAAGATGACAAGTGAGCAAATTCACTTCTCATATAATATTGTAGATTACTATTTTAAGCTTTTTGGTTCATGATTTTAAAGCTTCATTGAAGTTGTTAAAAAGTTTGGATAGGGTTTTGTTCGGTTTTTTGGGTTTAATAAACTTCTTGAAACTCGTGTACATCCGCTACTTTTTTGGATTAGGGTTTCTTGGTTATTATTTTAGTATTACTATTTTAAGTTTTTTGGTTCGATTTTAAACCCTCATTGAAATTGTTTGAAACTTCGGATATGGTTTGATTCTGTTTTTCAGGTTTAATAAATCTCTTGAAGCCCAAGTACACCTGCTGCCTTTTTGGATTAGTTTTTTTCGATATTGTCTTCGTTTAATAAGGCTGGGCAATAGGGGTACCAATCGGATTTTAGTTCAGGTTTATTCGAATTTTGAGTTTTGAGTTCATGAATTTTAGTCCCATTTAGATATTATAAAAATTCAGGTCAGATTCAGTCCGGGTTTAATCGGATTCGGTTCAAGTTTAGTTACATGTGCAATGGTTGAGTCCGAACTAGTTTCGATTTCAGATATTAATCGGGTTATCGATTTCAAAATGTTGATTCATACTTGATTAAACTTAACATATTCTAATCTTTTCAGTAAATTTGTATTTCGCTATTAATTGTATTTTTATTTTCACTATTAATTGTATTTTTGTTTTGGGGTTTGTTTTGACTGAAACATCCGATGAGTCTACAAATCCTTTGCTAACCGGTCCAATACATCTGAATCTAGAACCATAACATCAATATCAATCGGCTCTTCTCTCAAACTCTCATTCACGCTAGGTAAGATTCTTCCTTTGAATAAGGCTATAGCCCAATATGTATCTGAAAAAAAAACAACAGTAGAGATCATCATTATCATCAGATTAAAACGTAAACAATGATCACAAAAGTAATATAAATTACCTAAATGTTATTCTTGGACAAGAGGTTCAGGAACAGTGTCTTGCCTCTTTTCTCTCCAAGTAAAAAGAAACTCGGTAAAACTAGCATGATGGATCTGATAACATAAAAAAATGTTTCAAAACCATTAAGCATTTAAGCCAAACAAGTCAACACCATCGTATCCAATTCATATGAAAATAGTATAACTGAAAATTGCACCACATACCTTCAATTTGTTGCAATCATCCGGACTAAGTCTTCCAAAGTAACTCAGAAGCTCGTTTTCTGTCATCAATTTGTTGTGGAATCGTTTAACAGTTGAGGCAATCTCTTTAAATAGTGTCATAAAAATAGTGTCAGTATTTTTATGCACAAATTATGTATTAATCAACACTGAACATAAAAATAGTACTACTTCAATGATTTGATGTGATGGTCCGGACGCATAAACCTCACTAGAAAAATGATACCTCTTAATAATATCATGATGCTGAAATTTCACTAAGAAACTTAATAATTTGATATATTATACTCATAAAATAGTTATTCTAAAACGTTTTTTTCATTTAACAAGTAAATAGAAAATACCATTGGTTCAGATTACACCAATTTGTTTTATGTGAAGTATCCACTTAGCTGATTAAAATAACAATAAATTTTTTAGGCTTTAAAACTTGTAAATTTGATGTAGGTTCTAAGTTTATATATATAAAAAATAATTGGGAGAAAAGAAGATAATTTAAAAGGAAACATGATTCATCTATCCCTAGTAAATAACACCAATTAGAAAAGAAAGTTAGACTTTTTGTCAACGAGAATATAAGCCCGTTGTTTTGTTTTCAAATTTATTTGTTTTATTTATATGATTATCATATAATAAATGTATAAAAACAGAAACTAAAATTGTCACTAAATGGATTAAAATGAATCAGATTCTCTCATTTATTGTAAGAAAAAATAAGTGAATTCCAAGCACCATACCTGCATCCTCGAAGTATAAGGTCCATCAAACGCTTTTTATATTATCTTTATGCTATTTTTTTAAAAAAAATACACATATTACACTATCTTTGCTGCACTGTTTATGCTTCAATTAGATTATGATCTTTATTTAACAAACCTATGTTGTATAGCTAGGTAATGTATAGTAGTTTTGTGATGATTGTTTATGTTTTAATATGATGTTGATGATGATAATACTATTAACTTTTTTTTATAGATAATTCTTGTTAGTCAGAGATATTTTGGGAGAATTGACATTTTTATTAAAGGAAAAAAAGGAATGTTTACGTTTTAATATTATAAATTTTTAAGAAAATTAATATGTTTTAAAATAGCACCAAAATTGTAATGGATGTGTTACGTTTTTTAATGCTGTAAAATTTTATGGCAAAATAATAAATATTTAAATATTAAGGTTAAAATATGCGATGTTGTTTTTTATTTACTTTATATAGTATACTATGTGGATTAAAATTCTAAATAAAAAAAGATTTGTTTCTGTAATTTATTTACAAATTGTATATATAATATATTCCCAATAAAGTACAATATATCTGAAAATATATTCTAACAATCGACTTTCTTTAAAATGAATTCGAAATCAATAAAAGTGTTAATCAAGTAAATGAATATAATTAGCATATCGATAATATATTCTCTTTTGTTTTTCAAACTGATTGTTACAACCTACGCAATATCAGCATTGATTTTAACAACCAAAATTTTAATATTTATTTGAATGAAACGTTTCCAAAATCTTTTCTATTGTTTCCAATGCCTATACTATTGTTAATGAGCAAAAACCAGTTTCTCTTTTAATAAAAGTATAGAAATTGACTTACGATACATGTTAGTTTCATTTAATGTTGTAATGAATTACCCATATTTGAACGTTAAACCTTTAATATTGCTACAACCCGTGGTTGGGATTAATAAGTGATGTATTGATAAGAAGTGTGTTTTAATAAAATGAAGTGTATCATGTGGTATAATAGTTTCGTGTACCAAATGATGCGGTCTAATAAATAAAGTATATCCCCTATATATTAAAAGAGAAACATTACAACATATTTTTGTAGCCACATGTCATCACCACAATCATTTTTAGAATCCTTAGAAAAATATGTTGGTCTATATAAATATATAATAAGCTTTTTATTAACCTAACCATAAATTAATCATAAATGTTCTTCATTATTTCCTTAAATAAGAATCACGGAATTACCTAATGTGGCTAAAGTATATATGACAATTAATGATTTTGAATAATAAAGATTTGATAAAAATTAGTCTATTCTTTATCATTTTTAAAAAATTTAACATATTAAAATAAATTAAATAACCACATTAACTATATAATAAAAATTTAGATTTTTTGTATATTATATTTTAAATTTTTTTAAACAAATATAAATGACTAAAGTTGTTAAAAAATCTCACATTGAATTTTTTGTGATCAATGGTTTAAAATTTATGTTATAACAAGATACAAATGATTACGAAATTACATAAGTAGGAAGTCTAACTTAATAAATATTATATATGTATATTAATATTTTTAAAAAATAAGTTATATACCATATAACATAAGTATTTTAATTTTGAATTTTGTTTGATTTTTTTTATAAACATTTTGAAAAATTATTGACAATTTAATATTTAGATTTTAAACTTTGCATTGAATGCTTTTAAAATTATAAATTACTAAAAAATTTAAACATCCCACAAATTGTTTATTGTTATCATTGATTTAAAATTTTTGTTATACAGAAATACAAACGATCAAAATTAATATGAGTATAAAATATTTTTAACAGATGTCAATATTAAAAATGTAATATATATCTATGTTAATATCATTTAAACTTAATTTTATAACATATAAAATAGAAAAAGTGTTTGTCAATTTATTTAAGTATTTGTACAAATTTAATTATATATGTAATAATTACTAAATTTTTTATTATTCAATATATATTTATTATTTCATAATATGCAAAAAATATATAATACTAAAAAATAATTAATAATTAATATTTATTCCGCGCAGGGCACGGATCTTAACCTAGTATGTGGTATAATCAAATCGTGAACAAAAAGATATGGACCTAATACATAAAAGTATTGACTGTATGATTGTTAAAGAAATATAATGTAACTAACTTTTAATTGAAATTTAAAGTAAGACCAAAATATTATTAGTTAATAAAAGGGTTCAAACAACTTTTTTAAGTAGATTTATTAAAACTCATTCCCTTTTAATAGTATTGATAATGACAAATATCCTCACTTGTGTTAAAAGAGTAGTGGCAAACTGGCAATAGCAAGGTGTGGTTGAGGAAGTAATAAGAGTGTAGAAAAAAAAAGATTCTTTATTATCCATGTATTCTCTTAGATTATATTGTTTTTTTATCTGTCAATTTTTAGTGTTATTTAATCATAGTTTTTCATGATTTTATATATTTTTAATATTTTAAGTTAATTTTTGTTTTGTATTTTATATAATATTTGCTATTTTGGTTTTAAATATATTATTTTGATAACATTAATCATTATTAGCCTAATTGTTTTTGAAGTTCGTCTTATAAAAATATAAATTAATTTGTTTCAGGATAGGAATATAATTGTTTAATATTATATATATTATCTAATGTAAGTATTTAATTTATATTTTACAACATATTTTCAATGATGCTTCACCTTTAATCTTAAAATTAGTATTGTAATAATTATTTGGATTATATTTCCTATAAAAAAACAGGGAAACTGGCTATTAATATTTTAAAAAAGTAGAGAAATGAGGAGGAATCTTACCCAGCGTGAATGAGAGTTTGAGAGAAGATTCGATTGGTATTGATGTTACAGTTCTGGAGTCAAAAGTGCTCTATCAGATTCTTCCTCATTTCTCTACTTTTTTTTGCTCATTAAATGTTTTATTCTTTAGTATATAACGATGGTCCTTTAATCACTTTTTAATTATCATGACATGAAATATGACACTATTTCAAGAGATTGTCTCAACAGTTAAACGATTCCACAACAAATTGATGACAGAAAACAAGCTTTTGAGTTACTTTGGAATACTTAGTCCGGATGTTGCAACAAATTGAAGGTATGTGGTGTAATTTTCAGTTGTCCTATTTTCATATGAATTGGATACGTTGGTGTTGACTTGTTTGGCTTAAATGCTTAATGGTTTCTAAATCTTTTTTTTTTATGTTATCAGATCCATGATGTCAGCTTTACCGAGTTTCTTTTTACTTGGAGAGAAAATAGGCAAGACACTGTTCCCGAACCTCTTATCCAAGAAGAACATTTAAGTAATTTATATTACTTTTGTGATCATTGTTTACGTTTTAATATGATGATAATGGTGATCTTTACTGTTTTTTTTTTTCAGATACATGTTTGGCTATAGCCTTATTAAGAGGTCAATCTGCATTGGTTAGGATAAAGGGATCTGATAGAGCACTTTTGACTCTCGCAATGCTCCTAGTTGGTGTGGATTCTCGATATCAATCTGAATCACACGCATGGAAGAAAATTATGTAAGGAGAATGATTGTCCACCACAGGCCAAGGGGATTCGTTCAAGTTGAGCAAGATCAGTTTGAGTTATTTATTGAAAATCTACTAGTTAAAGGGCCTGTTGTAGTAGCTTTCGATGTCTTTCCAAGCTACGAGAGACAAGTAAGTGTATTGTTAATTATTCTCTTACATAGCTGTTATAAATGTTATAAAATTTATCTTGATATGTTGTGTAATAAGAATACAACTGAATTTCAGGGAATTTTTAGTCTAACAGATGTCGAGTATGAGATGCGTCTCTACCAGAGGTTTACCAAGCACTGTGTGGTTCTCTACGGAAAATGTGTAGAAGTGAAAAACCAAAAGATCAAATAATTCTGGGAGGCACTCGAATCTCGTGAGGATAAATTTGGGGATGCCAGATTCGTTTTCTTGGCTCGAGAAAAATGTCTCATCAGATAAGTGGTCGAGTTGAAGATAAACTTCTCACTCTTTCCATTTAAACTATAATATTGTGTATTAATTTCAAAATCTGAGTCTTGATGATTGTAACAAATGGAAGGTATGTGTGTAATTTTCAGTTGTCATTTTTTCAAATGAAATTTGATATATGGTGTTTAATTGTTTGGGTAAAATGTTTAAGTGGTTTCAAACTTTTTTTAATGTTATCAGATCCATAACGCCAGCTTTACATAATTTTCTTTGACATGGAGAGCAAAGAGGTAATACTATTGTTTAGATTATGTTTACCACTTTTTGTTATGATTGTTTATGTTTTAATACTTTTGTTATGATTGTTTATGTTTTAATACTATTGTTTATTATTGTTTTAATACTTTGTTGTGATTTTTTATAATTGATTATGATAGTTTATATTTTACTATTTTTGTTTATGATTGTATATGATTGTTTATGATTATTTTGATACTTTTGTTATGATTTTTTATGTTTTAATATTTTTGTTTGGTTGTTTATGATTGTTTAGGTTTGCTCTAAATATAAATATTTGTTCTGATTGTTTATGATTGTTTATTTTTAAATAGTTTTGTTATGAATGTTTATTTTTAATAATTTTGTTAGGATTTTTTATGTTTTAATATTTTTGTTATGATTGTTTATGACCAATCAAAACATTTAGATAATGTTTAATACTTTTGTTATGATTGTTTATGACCAATTATAAGATTTAGATAATGTTTTATATTTTTGTTATGATTGTTTATGTTTTAATCTGATGATGATGATTATTATATTATTTACTAGTTCTTATAGATAATTTTTGGATTATAGTTCTCGAAAAATGTCAATCTGCATTGGTCAAAATAAATGGATCTCAAAGAACACTTCTAGATGCTGATGATTTAATGGAAGAAGTCCTTGTTCAATATCAATCAAAAACTTGCGATGCAGATTGTCTAGAAGATGTTAGTTCTTTTATGGTTAGACAATATGTACGGCAAATGACCGTTCACCACATGCCACGAAGATATGATCAAGATGTTCAAAACGAGTTTGAGAAGCTAATTGAAAAACTATTAGTCAACAGACATTCTAGTAGTAGCGTCTGATGTTTTTCCAAGCTACAATGAAGAATTTTGGGACAAGTAACTGTATTTTCATAGACAAAACTATAATTATTCTCTTACATAGCTCTGATTAATGTTATATAATTTATCTTAATATCTTGTGTAGAAACAATACAAATGAATTTCAGGGAATGTTCAATCCAACAGAGGTCAAATGTCAAATGCGTGCTTATCAGAGATTTTCGAGACATTGTGTGGTTTTGTACGGGAAATGTGTACAAGTGCATGTTTCAGCGATCCGTGAATCATGGGAGGCACTTGAAAGCCGTGAGAAAGGTTTTAGAGATGAATGTTTCGTTCGATTGGTTCGGCACAAATGTCTAATCAGAAAAGTTGTGGAGTTGAAAGTAAACTTCTCACTGTTTGTTTCTATTTAAATAATAATATTGGTTTTTTAGTAGTTAATTAATGTATATATTGTTTATCTGTGTTTTAGGTATGATCAAGAAGATCTCATCAATGGCATGACATCATTCTCTATCCAAGATTTTATTATTTATCCAAGACTTCATTATCTATCGTTATTTATGTTGACTTTCTTAATTTATCTATCACTTCTTGTCTATATTGACTTTTTTAATGTATCTGTCACTTTAGTTAATTTTAATTGACTGTTAAGTAAATAATTATTCTCTTATTTTGTAGTATTTGGTCACAACAATTTGTAAGTTTTTCTTAACCAAACTACTAACGCTTTTCCCATTGGTAAAGCTTTTACAGCATCTTTCTAGAGAATTCGGAAAATATATTCCTTTGCCAATTAGAATCCGTCTCATGTATAAGTAGAGAATTCAGTTTCTAGTGATTATACTATGAACCTATTGATTTGATTCATATAGATTTGGGGAGGGGACTCACACTGTAGATCAGAAACTCATACTAATCAAGCGATTGATTCACCATTTTTCTAGTTTTATCTCGATATCAATCAGAAACTCACACTGTAGATCGTCTAGAAGATTTAAGTCATTTTGGAAAATACGTGAAGAGTTTTGATACGTGGAATTCATATACGAACAACAC
Source organism: Brassica napus (assembly GCF_020379485.1). NCBI lineage: Eukaryota > Viridiplantae > Streptophyta > Magnoliopsida > Brassicales > Brassicaceae > Brassica > Brassica napus. The sequence continues at coordinate 3,952,129 of NC_063438.1, forward strand.
TTGTTGTTGAGAGTTTTGATGAGAGCAGATGTTAAACTATCATCTTTTGGTGTTAAGTAGAGGTTGTTTATGTGATGAGATAGTTGGTGAAGGTCACACACACAAGTTTCATTGTTTTGTTAAGAGCTACAAAGATGAATGTATCATGAAGTTAAGAGATGTTGGTTTACACTTATATTGTTCTACGGATCAGTGTCCCGACCTCCAGATTTCAAGCTACCACTTCCTTGGACACAACACCACGAATTGGAGCAGCTAAGTACTTATCCCATGGGTAACTTCAACTGGAAGATTGAGCAAGTTGCATATGTTTCTTGGACTTTGAACAATATTATGGTTGCAGAGAAGAGGAAAACAACATCACATGGCGGTTTGAATTACATTGAAGGTTACTGACACAGCTAGGACATCCACCGAAGGGACATTTCATCTTGTAAGCTTGTGCTTGTTGTTTCCACTCTGATGCATTGGACGAAATTCATGAGCTGATGGTGAAACAGAACTTGCCTCAAGTCTAAATGTTAGTCTATCCTTTTGATACATCTTTTTCAAAGGCTGTTTGCCTTGCCATTATGGTTGGATATGAAATAACTAAAATTGAATATTTTTAATTTTATCCTGTTTGGTTTTTTTGTAATATAATCAAATTAGGTTCGGTTCTGAGTTTATATAAAAGAATACTTGGTTCAATTTCAGCTTAATTCGATTTGGTTTGAGATTACTTTTGGAGTAACCAAATATTGTGTTGGAGAACCACAAATACAAAAGGACACAAACTATTTAGAGAAAACATTCCATTTCCATATCCAACAAAAATAATCTCATGAAAGAAAAAGAATGATTAGAAAAACCACGAACATACGTAAAAGTAATACAAATTCCGGAGTTTACTTACAACATGCACACACACACCTATAAGTAAAAATAGTATACAGTACATATGATAACATATATTTAAGCAATGACAGTACATATTTGATGTTTGTCTGACATATAAATTGTATAACCTACCTGACTCAGAGCGCTGCTTGGTGCACTCATCATCAAACAAGAACCAACACGACAGAAGAAGTTAATTATGTACCCAGCGACCATGACTCAAGAATCACTCCAACTATCTGAATCTTCATCCTCATCGCTTCCAGCCATTGCCTGCACCAGTGTGTATCCAACGATCATTACGTGTTTTCAGATGTGTAAGCCATTGAGAAAAACAAGTTGATATTGTATTTGGTCGAAACGCTTTGACATGAGGCCTTTAGAATTATGAAGGGCCACAAAGAGTAAAAATAAGGAGATTGAAAGAGAGACGACGGACCTGGCGTATTGTGTTTGCTTTTTCTAAGATTGCAGCTACCCTTAGGTTCGTTTTAGGACCAGTTTGAATGCTTGGACGTGTCGCTACAGCAGGCTTCAGACTAACGGACTGCATAAACAAACCAAGGTCATACAACTCCTGATCAAATTTTTCTGTGCAAGGTAAGAAGAATGTGAGTTACCTTGTTTCTTATTTGTGCAAGCAATGAATCTTTGTCATCTTGCTTTGATTTGATTGGTGGTTGGACCCTCTCAGAGACTTTCTTCAGCTGGCAAATCATTAGAACAAGGGATTTAGAGAAACATTTCTTTTAGCAAGAGTATGGTATTGGAGATGAGATGTAACTGTTACCGTGCGTCTGTCATGAGCTGCAACGGCATCGACAAGCGGACTTCTTGGACGGGGAAGTTTAACCATAGGGACCTCTTCTAGTTTATCTGTGTCCAATGTAGGTGCAACAGTGAATGCGTTGACAGGCCACATAGCATCTCCCACTGAAGCAGGAGTTATCTTCTGAACCGAAGAGTTTGATGGTTCTGCTATTTCTGCACTTGAAGCATCAGGATCGGAATGACCATTATCTTCCACCTTTGCTGACTGAGGTGGTGTCAACGCTTCGGTTTCAGGACAATCTTTCTGACCTCTTGAGGTTTCTGAAACCTGCACATCTGTGTCGTCTTCGAAATCTTCGTTTTTAGCTGAAGGCTCCTGAGGCAGCTGCAATGACGACTCTTGTGAATAAACGAGCTCCTGGTTCTGAGAAGTATGGTCAGCCAAAAGATTGTTCTCTTCAGAACCAACATCCTCTATACTCCCGTGGTTAGGAATTGCAAGGAGCTCAATAGAAGGATCCGCTGACTGAGTTCTCTGGGAGCCGAAACTGTCGTACTGACTATTCAAATCAGTGGCAACGGATGGGAACTGAATGGATGAATGCAACGGCTTTTCTGATTCACTGGTCATAGACTCTCCAGGAAGTTGTTCTGATTTCTCCCTTCCTAGAGATTCTGACAGCTCTGGTGTTGACCACATTTGAACATTCAAGCTGGATCCAGAGGGTGGTGCGGCTGACGGAGCAGAACTACTGGTTTCGCCTAATTCTCCCATGAAGTTAGGAAGAAAAGATTGTGGAGCCTTTCCAATACGCCATTGCATAGGAGGAAGGGGTGGGAGCGGTGGCATGTCCTCCTGATTAGGTGTAGTGGTCTCAGGGATCAGACCAAAGCTAGGGAAAATAGGATCCAGATTCAACTCTTGCTTAGGATTGTTCCATTCTATGCCTGCTGATTGTGGTACAAACTCTAAGCCCCTGGAAACACTTGACAGCTTCAACTCCTCATCTTCTAATGCATGGCTTACACAAGGCGTTTGCACTTTAACCGACGGCTCGGTAGTCAAACTCTCTGTAAGGTTCATATTATTCGCTGGCAAAGAGTCTATGCCATTTTCATCAGGAATGCTCTCACAAGGAGATTTGGTTTCTCTGTCTCTGTTACTTTGATCAAGAGATATCATGGGACTTACAGATTCACTACCTGCCAGGTCATTATTGTCTAGGGAAGTACCCAGACCTTCTGAAGACGCTTCCAGTGGGCTTTCCTGCACTGTTTTTTCTAACGCTGAATTATTCTTCGCTGGTAATATCCCGTTAGACTCCACAGCTGTATCATGGCAGCTGTCTGTAGCTTCAGATGACGACTTAGAAGTATTGGTCGATCTCCAAGGCAGAGAACCTTTCATACTAGTGGATGACAGGCTAACAGCATGATCTTCATCATCACTGGAAATGTCAGCGTGATTATCTGATACAGCAAGGTCTTCCTTCGGGACAATGTCTGTGGATATGTTGTCCAGCCCAGGAAGGTCATGAACGCCTTCATCATGGATGTGACTGGAATGAAATTCAGCAGGTATATCAGAGATCTGTTCATCGAATCTGCTACAACTAGGTGAAGCATATCCCATCGATTTCTCTCCTCCTGAGTTAAAAGCAGAAGTCAGCATACTATCAAGTTCAGTAGGCGCGGACATTCCATTCTCCAGTGTGTCTTCATGGGACTCTGAAACAGAGACCTCAGCAGTGGTACCAAAGGCACATGACTGTTCATTGTCAACATCAGCGCTTCGAGAATCAACGCCAGAAACTGCATTAGCCACTGTAACGGAAGGGGTTTCATCATCAAGAGTATCTTCAAAGAGACTTTCGTCTATCGTACCAGGAAGACAAACTTTGGAGGCAAAATCAGGTGAAACTTCCATCTCCATCCCAGCTGAGAAAGGTAACACTTCTCCTGTTCGGCTACTACCATCACAGCTTTCAGTATCGTTGCCTGAGTTTGCTGCAACTGGAGAGTTTGTCTCAACATCATTATCAGCGACAGGTAACTGTTCACCTGTTTGACTATCAACAAACACTGGAGGACCAGGGACTGAGTTTGCTACATTTGAAGAATAATCAACCATGCAATTCTTCTGAACGGCCGTATCGTATTTGCTTCCTTCAGAAGTTGAACTAACTGACGAAGTTTCAGAAGGAAAGTTAGAGTTTTTAACATCAAAAGACGCACCAGATCTTGAATCGACTGGATCCACCTCGCTTCCATCATTGCCCCCCTTAACCGGATTAATTCTAGCAAGTTCTACAGACGTTTCAACGACTTCTGGTGCTAAAGATTGAACAGTCAGTGAACATGATTCAGCATTCTGAGAGACTGACCTTGGACTTGAACATGAATCATTGGAAATAAATGATGCCTGGCCGTCTGCATTGCTGCTACTAACTGATTCCTGAACATTAGAATCATGAGAAACTTTGTTGGCTTCAGGAGTTGCGGTAGACGAGGGACCAACCAGCTCACTTTTAACACTAGAAGTAGAAGGTAAACGTCCAGAAAATTTCTCTCCGTCAGACTGATCATCAATGGATACGCTTGCAGTGTCCGAGTAAGAAAAACTAGTGCTCCGTTTCCCAAACGAGCCTTGCCCATTTTCTGATACTGGTGTGTTTCCAACTGAATGAAGAAATGAAAATTGAGGTGGGTTTTCCCTCTTTTCATCCACATCAGAATATGTATGATGATTCCCATCATTCAACGCATCTGATCTATGCTTAAGTCTACTATACTCATCATCTGTTTCTGTTTCTGACTCCATGGTGGCTGGTGCATCAACATAATTGTCAGCCTCGCTGGTTAAATCTTCAGAATAACTCCTGTGTTGAAGAAATCCTTGCTTTCCATTCAAATTGGTCTGTGAATCCTTTGTTAAAGTCGTACCAGGGAACCCGTTGTGAGTAGATTCAGGCACAGTCTCTATGTCCTTTTCAATAAAACCCGCATTTTCCTGCTGATTTGGCAATGAAACATCTATTCTGGTTCCACCGTGAGACTTCTCCGGAGCATCCACCATACTGATTTCAGGTATATCGGTTACTACGTCTTTGGCACTATCTATATTCCATGTCAACAATTCGGGCTGGTTCAGGGAAATATTTTCATAACCTGCTTCATTGTTGACAGATGTCTGCACAAATCTCCCCATGTAGCTTTCCCCTGATTTTGAAATAAGGGAATAGCCATCCAGCTTTCTAGTTTTCAGCTTCACAACTCGCGCTGGATCTGAATGAATAGCCTCTAAATGCTCCTCCCTAAATAATTCATGCAATCTGTGCCAGATAAATGATTTGAAGCAACCATCGTCAGTCACTAGTTAATTGGAATATAGCAACTTTAGGAAACTATATATAAAGCACAAGTGAAATGACAAATATACAACACAAAAGTAGATATTACTCACTTGGCATGTGATGTCAGTGCATTTTCGGGTGTTCCTCCATTCCTCCAGTGAGATGCTCTTCTCTGCATGAGATTAGAAGAAAAACTATGACAATCTGAGAACTACACGGAGGAAGATAATATTACACATTTAAAACACCAAGACCATGAGAATCGTCCTAGGACCTGTCTAACTTCAATGCTACGTTTAAACAAAAACATAGAAGAACAAATTCAACTTTTTAAAGCAAATCGACCATGTTACGAACACAAAAACAAAACCAAGAAGGATCACACTGAAACGCACAAGCTACAGCCTCCCTTTTGTGGAAGTACTACATACCTTTGCTTTCAGTGATTTCTTCTCTCTCTGAATATCATCCCACGACGCCTCATATGAAGATGTTTCGTGCCTAACAAATGATGGATCGGTGTAGCGTTTCAAGCATGCCCCAGCTCCCGAAATATCAAACCTAATCAAAACCCAAACAAGAGATGTCGTTACATCACCCCCATCTCTCACAAAACAACCAGAGAAACAAGATTTAAAAAAAAAAAAAAAAAAAATCATACTTGTCCAGAAGAAATAGCCGTGGGGGACCCCGAGATTCCTCATACGAATCCATAACACATCGGGGTAAGTCACCACGCGTAACCACACTCTGCTCCATTTGTAGATTCGAATGCCACTCCACACCTGAAACAGAGTTACAAAGCTCGCTTGAAGTAATCCAAAAGCATATAGCTGACAAGAATCAAGATCATAAAGGATCGATAGAGGATTGAGCTCTTATTGATCTTATCTGTGAAATGAGTCAAAACGTAGCTAGTCTTATACATAATGAGCTTGTTCTTGGTTTACTAACCAGAAGCTAAACCAAACTAAACCAACACTGATTACACGGTTAACTACACTAGAACCAATCAAGCTTATGATCGATCTGACCTTTATTGGAAAAGAAGGGTGAATGATCGGTCTGGCAGAGCAACGCCTTCTCAACGAACGGTAACTCAGATTCGAGCTGTTGAACACGAGCCATAAGACCGTGGCTTCTAGAAGCTGTAGCCATCACTTCTTCGTGCAAGTCATGGAACATCTCAGCAGCAAACCTATAAGTCAATTCCCGATCAGATTCGTCGAAACTAATTTCCAATTCGACGCGATTCGAGCTCAATTACGCTAAATCCACAAAAAAAACTTACTCGGCGAGGTCACCGAGTTGACGCAATAAGCCGACGAGACCAGCCATGGCGACGCCTTCGAGGAGAGCCTCGGGGTCATCCTTATCGGCGGATTGGTACAGATCCGGATCTGCTAAACCGTACTCGTTACGAGACTGGTACCTCGTCAACGGCATTGGTGATTGTTTGATCAGCTCGAGAGGATGATGAGTTTGCTCGTTAGGTGGAAAGAAGTTTTAAATCGAGGTAGCTACTAGTTATCTGTCTCTCTCTCCATTGAATTAATGCCCGGCCACGTTGAGACGGTTAACCAATTTCGTGAACCGGAACGGATTTGCTGTGTGTGGATTCGATTCGAGCGGCGGGTGTTAAGACGGAGGAGAGAGAGAGAGGATGGAAACAATATTGGACCGTGAAAGGAGGAAGGATTTTACAAAACAAATTGAAAAAATATTTTATTTATTATAGTTTGAGAATTTCGCACTTTTTTTTCTTTTGTAAACTGCATTCAGAATTTCGCACATTTGCATGCTTTTTTTCTCTCTGTAAAAACATTTTTAAACTACAGTTTACGTTTTAAACCTAAAAATCACTGAAGGTGTTTTAGTCATATAGTGAAATGTTAATTTATGTATGGTTTTTTCCACTGAATCGTATTTCTCTACTTTTGAAATTGGATTGTGTGAATTAATATATACACATCGTTCTTTTTTACCAGAAATAAAAATAAGGGGGGGGGGGTGTATACAAAATTTTAGTGTAAAATAAATCTGAAATTTTGAATGTAATTTTTTATTCTTTTGATGTTTAAAATAAGATATTTGCTAGTAGACCGTTTTGCCGACCAACCCCATTTGGAAATGACTTGGCTATGTTTACACACCTTTTGTTAAAATTATAAACAGTTGTAACTTGTATTGTTATTTTGGTTGACGTTACACTGGTGTTCAAAAAAAAAAGGTTGACGTTACACTTACATCTATATATTTATATTTTCCAGAATATAACAGTTGAAATGCTCAATGCAACTCACGCTATGTATCGCTTCAGCATATAAACATACCAAATCGAAAACATCAAATCTTATGGATAGTCTGTTTTTAACCACAGCTGCAAAATAACGTTATCATTTGAATATTTGCATGCGACTCCGAAGTCATTCATCTTACATTTTAACTAATGTTAAACAAAGGAAAAATAGTTGACAAAACTATGTTAATTATACTGACCTTTAGAATGTTTGAAAACTATACGTACGGATCTTTATACCAAACACAACTTAATTACGTTTTGAAAGAAACGATGCGTCAATTCAAAGATAAGAAAAAGGATTTAAGTCCCAAGAGACTCTAAGAGTCCGCTGTTATCTGCATGCAGGAAGATCAGAAGACGATACACCTTTTCCATCCTCATCTCAAATCTATTTCGTTTATACTTCCTTGGCTCCTTTCGATATATTTTGTAATCACTAAAAAACCTCTGCAGTCGCTTTCTGTAGTTTCCCTAAGGTATTGATTTATCTTTAAGCTTATTTCATTGTTCTTGAAACCGTATCTTTTACTTCTTATTTTGTTGTTGACTTTCAGGTTTTAGACATGTCTTATGTTCCTCCACATAAGCGAAACTCGAAGGATCCAGTTCAACCTTCCCCTTTTCCTGATTCTCCTCTTCTTACAAAATTCAGAAGAAACATTGATGACCTCAAAAGTACCTATTTTCAAGGAAATGGAATTGTATATTCAGGAAAATACTTCACCAAATGGTTTCTTGTTAGTTCAAATGGAATTGAGGACGAGGTTCCTCCGTCTGTTAATCTTGTGCCCCTTTCCTCGGATTCTTCTGACTGCATAAATGGATTGAAGGCTTTGGAACTGATGAACAACGACTTCCACAAAGGTTATGTGTTTTGGAATGAACAACAGTAGTGAGTCTTTTTAGCTTAGTTTTTATTTGTTTATATATATTTGTTAGATATGATCACTGAAGAGAGCGAAGAAGAAAGAACTAGGTGGCTCTTAGTAGCAGAGAAGGTTGCTGATGATCTTGTGTTTGCATATGAGCAAGCTAATAAGAGAAAGGAGGATCATGAAATTTCAGATAATGCTAAACTGAGACTGGTTGCTAGGTTCGGAAAAATAGTCTTTTATGGGTAAGCATTTTAAAATTTTAGTCTTATATATATGTGTGTTTTCAAAACCTCGTTTTCCCTTGTTTTATAATAACATATAATTAATGAACTAGGCGCAAAGCTGGTCCTGTGGTTGATTATTCCCTAAAGAACTCGAGAAGGATATTCTCTACAGATGTTCCAACCTCTTTCATACAAAACATCAAGTCTAAGGCTATACCAAGCCATGAGTTCTGTATAGACGGAGAAAAGCAAAAATACATTGTGAAGATTAATGGTCCCAATGGAATCATCAACTGTAAATGTACTGTGAAGGAAGATGGATGTCTCACTATGTACAAGGCAAGTCTTTTAGAAATATTGTTATGAGGACTTATGATACATCTCATCATCTTATATAAATCATTTTTTCTTTTGCGCAGGCCGAGCTTCATCCTGTAAGGCATTTGACTATTGATGTGTCTTGCATTGATAAGAATCTTGATATGAGGCTTATGCTCGCTGGCAAAAGAAAAATAAAGACTCTCACGGTTAGTTAATTTTGATATATGTATATGCCTCTCTTGTGCTTAGTTTAAGTACCATTTATATGATGGACAGGAGAAAGAGATAAGTAACATTCAAGGACTACTTGGTTCAGCAGTTGTTGATCTGAATGTGAAAGGCAGATTAAGGTGGCCACTTGGTAAAACATCATCCGAAGGTGGTTACAAAATATTTGAAGTTTGTCACGCTAGAGTTACTATCTACAAAAAGCATACTCTTGGGCTTAAGGTTAGAGAGACTAATAGATTTAATGAGAGGTATGCAACAGCGGAAATGGAGAAGGGGGTTACTCTTATACTTAAAGAGATGAACACTAAACTACAGGTAAAATTATTTTGCTTCTGCATAAAATATATTGGAGGCAAGGCTTATATTAATTATTATACTTGTGGGTCTGCAGGAACAGAACATTGAGAGGGTTTGTGTTTTGGAAATGCTCCGAGATGCTCTTGGAACTATATGGGACTTCTTGTGTTGCGATGCCAATCTTATGCAATAAAGAACCATATGTTTTTGCTGGTGCTACGTTGGGTTTCTCTTTTACATTCTGGTGTGTTTTGGTACTTTAAAATTCATGAGTTTTTTTTGTTTGGTTATGAAGATTAAACTTGTGTTTTATTCAAAGTAGAACACAACACATTAGCTGTGATGTTTTACATAATCTGTGTTTTGTATGCATGTCAATCTGTCTAGGTTGGCTTGTCCCACTCTGAAGCTCACATGTATTATAGTCTGGTCCAGCCTGGCATTATTTATTTGGTATACTATGTTTGTTAGTTCGGTGTGTGAGGCTCACATGCTTCTCATGATTTAGGTTTTAAACATTCATTGATCAATGTCAATCTAGACTTTAAATGGTTGCATCAGATGAGACGGTCTAAAACCATTTGCGGTTAAATAGTTTTGATTTTGAGTAAGACAAATAAACAATGCAACTATGATGGACATCAAAACCAAACATAATTTCTATTAAATCTTTGAAGAAACCAATACATACATTTGAAGATTTTTCTTCTGCTTAGAACATAAAGTCTGATCACTTCTATCAAATTCTAGCTACCATCCACAAGACCAAATACTCTCCTTATACTGGCGAATGGTGAGGAAAGTATTTGCACAGGACGGTGCCACTTTTGTACAGTACATGTATCGAGACAGGTTAGTCTAATACCTATGCAAACATTATTAAAAAACTATCTATGGCATTTGTGTTCTAACTACTGGCTTTTACAGGGGAGTGAGAAGGGTTAGTCACTGAAGAGTAAGAAGATTTATGGAGAATATTAAGAACACTTTATCTTTTTTAGAAAAACTATGGTTTGTGATTTGCTATTGTTGCTCTTGTTTTACAGTCATTTTTAAAAGGACGTACATTTCTACTTTTTTTTGTTGTTTGAGTGATTCCTCGTTTTCTGTCGCTGTCAGTTTGAGTGAATCATGTTTAACAAATGGAAAAAAAAAACAGACTCAGCAACGAACGAGATAAATAAGGCTTGTAACAAACAAACAAAATGAGTCAAATGATTAACCACCAAAACTCAACTCACATATGTAAAGCTAAAGTTTTTTATATACGATGAACATGAAATTGTTTAGATATACTCAGAAAGGGGAAACCTCTCAACCAAATTCAACACCAAATATTAGAATTTCGAAGAGAATGAATGATGAAACTATATCATATAGCATACATCTGAGAGAAACTGGGTATTTTTCTTGTGGCGAACACATACAAAACGAACATATAAAGCTAAAGTTGAAGACACATGGAATGATAATTACAGCTGACAGTAATAGAAAACAGATCAGAAGAACTTTTCTTTATGTTTTTCTTTTCTGTTGTTTGCGTGATTCCTCGCTGTCGTTTTGATTGAACCCTGTTTAACAAACGGAATAAAAAGACTCAGAACCGATCGAGATAAAACACATGGAATGTTATTATGGGCAATAATAATGAAATTCAGATTAAAGCAGTATCACATTCAGACAGCAACAGTAATAAAAACAGATCGAAAAAACTTATCTTTCTGATTTTTTTTTTCTGTAGTTTGCGTGATTCATGGTTTTCTGTCGTTTGCGTGAACCCTGTTTTACAAAAAGGAAAGAACAAAGACCCAAAAATCTATACTAAAAAGGCTTGTCACTTAAAGCCAAGAAGACGCATGGAATGAATAATCAAACTCGGATTAAATCAGTTTCACATTCAGACAGTGACATCACATTCAAACAGCAACAGTAATAGAAAACAGATCGAAAGAATTTATCTTTCTGTTTTTTTTTCCTATAACTTGCGTGATTCCTCGTTTGCGTGAATCATGTGTTTCAAAAAATCTAAAATACTTATCTTTTTGAATGTGATGTCACTGTCTGAATGTGAAACTGCTTTAATCCGAGTTTGATTATTCATTCCACAAGTCTTGCCAACAAATTAATCTCCTTTCTAACAAATTCTAAATATCATCCGAGTTTATGAATGTGAAACTGCTTTAAACCGAGTTTTTAACTGCTTTAATCCGAGTTTCTGAATGTGAAACTGCTTTAATACGAGTTTTTTAACTGCTTTAACTGCTTTAATCCGAGTTTCTGAATGTGAAACTGCTTTAATACGAGTTTTTTAACTGCTTTAACTGCTTTAATCCGAGTTTCTGAATGTGAAACTGCTTTAATACGAGCTTTTAACTGCTTTAACTGCTTTAATCCGAGTTTCTGAATGTGAAACTGCTTTAATCGAGTTTCTGGAGGTAAATCAAACTGCTTTACCAAAAAATTAATCTCCTTTCTAACAAATTCTAAATATCATCCAAGTTTCGGAATGTGAAACTGCTTTTCAATTCTGTTTAAAGAACTTATCTTTCTGTTTTATTACTTCCAAAAGTCTTGCCAAAAAATTAATCTCCCTTCTAACAAATTCTAACTATCATCCACAAGACCAAATACATTAAAAAAATTGCAGGTATAATAGAGTTGGTCAAACCAAGCCTCTTTAAACCAGGTGAGCTAAAAGTTCCAGTGCTTTATCCATCAAACCTTTATCACACAACCTACAAATAACTTCCTCTGTTCTCGATCTCTTAACAACCAAGTTCCTGCTAAAAGCTTCCTCCAATAAACCCTGAGCATAACCAACATCGTCTACTTCAACAAACCCACCAATCATAATATCATACGTGTGACTGTTCCTATCAACCCCATCCCTCTCCATCTCTTCCCAAACACTCTTCGCTCGACTCATATCCCCACCCTTAACCAACCCCTTTATCAATATATTATACGTAACCACATTAGCCTCACAACCTAGCTTCTCCATACAAGCCATCATCTTAACCGCGCCGTCGATATCATTCTGCTTGCATAACCCGTTGATATACACATTGTAAGTATAAACATCAGGAGCCAAACCCAACAAGAGCAGCTCATCAAACAACTTGTCTGCTCTCGAGTAATCCTCATCCGCGATAACTCCTTGCAGTATAATCGTGTAGCAAACGAGATCAGGCTCTATTCGATCACATTTCATCTGGTTCAACACGCTCACAACCTCTTTCCCTCTTCCTCCTTCCACCAAGAACTTTAATACCACCGTGTAATCGCGCAAATCAGGCGAAAACCGAATCTTTCTGAGCTCTTCGACATATCCAATGACGTCGAAACATTTAGAGTCCTTGTGTTTACAAACAGAACTCAACAGCTTAGAGTATAAACTCGGATCAACGATATAGCTTTCGTCACTCATGTACTTCACTAACTCACCAGCACAATCCACCTCACCGATCTTACACAAAGCATCAACCAATATCTCGAAAGTAGATTCCTCTAACCTCACTCCCATTCCACTAGCTTTCACCAAAACCTCGGGAACCATCACAAGACTCTCTCTACTTCTAACGAGAACCGTGAGGAGAGCGTTTAGCGTGTAAGCAGAAGGCACGCACCTGAACTTGGGGATCTTGAAGAAGACTTCGATCGCTTCTTGGATCTTTCCGGAGAGCCCGTAAGCAAAGATGACGTCTTTGAATAAGTGTTCGGGCGTTTCGAACTTCTCGGAGGTTTCGAGGTGGTTGAGAACAGAGGCGATGCTCTCGAGGTTTGAGGATTTGGCTAGGGTTCTGACGACGAGTCTGTAAGCTTGTGGGGTGGGTTTGCAGTTGTGGATGTGGAATGAGTTTGTGAGTGTTTGTATAACGGAACCGTTTGAGGTTGGATTTGAGACGAGAGTGGTTCTTAGTTGTTCCATTGCGTGTTTGTGCTTGAGAGTTTCGTTCCATTTCGTTTGGAAGGAGGAGTGAGGGATCTTTCGGTACTTTCGAAGGAAGTTTGACATTCGATGCCATGATGATGATCTTGTCATGGTGTGGATGAGTTCGAGGGTCGGCGTCGATTAGGATGTTCAGACCGGAACTCTGGAAGCTATGGAAGACATGTCGTTTCAGTCAAACTGTTAAACTATGGAAAATTTGCAACATTAGCCATCAATGTTTTTATAATTAAGAAATGGACTAATCAAAACAAATTTGCAATAATAACCTAACATTTGAGGATCAAAAACAATTTTATTTTAAAGTAATTTAAAAAATCTTTTTTATGTACGTTATTTCTTAAATAGGAATTTATTATTAATATTTCAATTCGTTATGTCCAAAGTCCAATATTACTATGGCTTCAGAGTTGAGGAAAGACGAATGTTTTTGTAACGTCAGGTCCACTTTTACATTTACGTATGTGATCGAACTCGTGTGATATATTGTTTTCTCATTTGGACACTGCGTGGCTTAGCAGATACTGCGTGAACTCACAATAGGTTTCTTTAGATATTATTCTACGCAAGCTTGATCCACATCTCCGCATCCACTTCTCCTTACTCATGGTTTTCATGAGCGTTGTTGCCACAGCTTAAACCACTTTAGTCCTGACAAGCAGTTTACTTTCAGTTCAGCCACTTTACTCAATACAGCCGTTATAATTTTTTTCTTTTCTCGACCATCGGAACAACCGTTGAACCATCTTACCATCCACCTAATCTCTTTTTTTTTTCTCGACCATCCTTCCAATTTCCTCGACCAATATCTCTATCTTTTTTTTTTCAGCGACCAATATCTCTATCTTACACCATATTTGACTTAATTTGGCTCCCTTGAGCTGACTCTGGCCACCTGGATCACACATTTCAACTATCTCGACCACGAAGTCAGCTGTTCTGGAAACATTTTTTTTAAACAATGTTCTGGATACATTTCCACAGACCATTTATAAATTTTCTTGGAGCATTTTTTCCAATCCTATGTCTTACCTTGGTCATTTCTAGTTCATAGCTCGACAATTTTTGGGAATAACTAGATATTGATGATAATTATAAAATAATTTTACAGAAGCATAATTGTATTTATAGATAATAGTCTCTAAATATTGAATAGCTATATAAATTTTGTAATTGTTTTTTTCTGTTTACAATACTCTTTTTTTTTTTGAGAAAGGGTTTGCTTGTTTACAAATACTCCGGTGAATTTTATCATATTTTTGAAAAATTAACAGTTTTTGGAAAAAATTAGCAAAAAAGCAAATATATATGCTCATATTAGCATATTCTACTTTTCAACTATTAAATTTTAAAAAGAATTGTAACTTTTCCTTCTCTCTAATAATGATGGATATTTATTTCTGTTATTATTCATGAAAAACAGATTTGGATAATCGTATGCAATTCACAGGTTCTTTTATTTTTGGTTGGAATACATTTTCAAAGTTATAAAATTTATGTTATAACTTCCTTTTCATCTTTATCAAAGTGGCACCGACTTGAATCTACGTGTCGTCAATATCTAAATAATTTGTATCCCAACTTTTGTTATATACTTTCAAAAACCTTTTGTATACACTTTGCTTGGCTGGGTTTCAACACGTAACCGTATAAATAATTAACCATATAAATAAATAAATATATCAGATCACATTACAACAATGAACAACATATAAAAAGCGACGTAATGACACAGAAAAACAGCATTAAAAGCCGCATTATCCAGTATCCACCTATAATTATCAGACTTTTCACGTTGACCACATTATACAATCGCGTGGCGTCACGCGCCAAAGAGGAGCGTGGAGCGAGAGGTTGGCCGTCCTTCAAAATATAAGATCAGAAAAACAAATAAATAAAAGATTTTTCTTTTTCTTATTTTTCTTCTTCTTCCTTCCTCCTTAGATAGAAAAGCAAAGATTCCCGCTGACTCCGTCTCTCTCTCTCTCTCTCTGCGCTGGAAAAAAAGATAGAAGCCGCAGATTATTCGTCTCCTCTCTCTCGGCGAAGGTATGGCGTCGTCTTCAGCTTCGGCTACGGTGGCGGTTGATAAAGCAACGAGCGATCTTCTTCTAGGTCCTGATTGGACCACCAACATGGAAATCTGCGATTCCGTCAATTCTCTTCACTGGTAAAACTTTTGATCTTCGCTTTCGATTTAAGTGTTAGGATTCTGGAACTGTTTGATTGTTCTTCGGTAGAATTAGATTATGGTTTGGGTTGATTACCTAGGGGGCCGGTCCTAGGCATAGCCAGATGAAACATCCTTCTTGGTCCCTAGGTTAATATGCATAGAGGAGAAGCCCTGTAAATCCCAGGTCCGGTCCAGGGCCGGCCCTGTAAATCCCAGGTTCGGTCCAGGGCCGGCCGGTCCGGTCCAGAGCCGGCTTGTAAATCTCAGGTCCGGTCCAGGGCCGGCCCTGTAAATCTCAGAATCTCAGGTCCGGCTGGGCTGGCCCTATAAATTGCAGGTCCGGTTCAGGGTCGGCCCTGTAAATCCCAGGTCTGGTCCAGGACCGGCCCTGTAAATCCCAGGTCCGGTCCAGGGCCGTCCCAGTGTTCTAAAAGTAGGTCTAGGATTCCGCCTAAACAATAATTCTCTATAAGGCGCCTAACCACTTAGGCGCCTAGCTAGCAATTTTAGAACATTGATTGTTTTTTTGCTAGAATTTGATTTGATTATCTACAATCAGGGCCTAGGTATAGCTATAATCTAGATGATACCTTTGCCTTGGTCTCCGAAATTTAATTGGTTAATATGTACTATAGAGGTGTGGACTTAATTAAGAAAAAAATATATGTATTGATCATGTAGTTCCAGTGCACAATCATTGATTGTACTGATTGCTCTACGCTAGAATTATCTGCAATTGACGTTTTTGTGCCTATTGACTTGCTCAGGCAAGCGAAGGATGTGGTTAAAGCTTTGAAAAAGAGGCTGCAACATAAGAGCCCGAGAGTTCAGCAACTTGCACTCACGGTATTGTGACTAGGGACCTTTTGTTCTTTGGCTAGTTATTTTGTTTGGACTCTTTTTGACTCTCTTTTGTGTTAGCTTTTGGAGGCGTTGGTGAAGAACTGTGGAGATTACTTGCACCATCAAGTTGCAGAGAAGAACATATTGGGGGAAATGGTCAAGATTGTTAAGAAGAAGGTAGGTCTTGTTTAAGGGTTGTATGAATATGTTTTCCGTAGTTGTGAGTCTTCATATTGATTGCTGATGATAACTTTGGATCTTTTTTATAGGCGGATATGCAAGTGAGGGATAAAATATTGGTCATGCTGGACTCTTGGCAGCAGGCTTTTGGAGGTCCAGAGGGAAAGTATCCTCATTATTATTGGGCGTACGATGAGTTAAGGGTGAGTAACTTGCTTGAAATTTACTTATTATCGGTCACCTTTCATAGACTTGCTTGTGATAAGTTTCCAAGTACTGTGTATTAGTAAAGATAATGGTTTTCGCTGCTACACCTCTTACGGGTTCTTAACCATGTTCTAAACGAAAGTTAGTTTATAGCTGTGGAGTCTTGTTACTATGCGCTTTTGATCTACTGGAGATCTCTATATAGATGCAGATTGTCATTTGCATGGAATTCTTATTCTTATGTTTGCTCTTGTATGTGTCAGCGTTCTGGAGTCGTGTTCCCTCAGCGTTCACCTGATGCGTCCCCTATAATAACTCCACAAGTGAGTCATCCAGCGGTAAGACAGCCTCAGGGGGCTTATGGATCACCGCAAGCTGGTTATGGAGTACCGTATGCTGCTTATGGAGCACCGCCAGCTGGTTATGGACCACCTCAAGCTGGTTATGGAGTACCACCTCAAGCAGGTTATGGAATGCCTCAAGCAGGTTATGGAATACCTCAAGTGGGTTACGGAATGCCCAGTGGCTCCTCTAGAAGGCTTGATGAGGCAATGGCAAGTGAGGTTGAGGGCTTAAGGTAAGTCTATTTGTTATGTGGACTGGCAGCAGTTCTAGATTTTGTACATAGTTTTCATCAATTTCAATGCTCTTTTCTTTGTTAAACCGTAGCTTGTCAAGTATCGAGGCCATGAGGGACGTGATGGATCTCTTGGGCGACATGCTAAGCGCTGTGGATACCAGTGACCGTCAGGTATTGGAATGTGTTATACAGCTACATTGAGGCTTTGGGAACGAAATCTAATGTTCTTACCTATGTTTTTCGTATTATGTAGGCTGTGAAAGATGAGGTCATTGTTGATTTGGTCGAGCGTTGTCGTTCCAATCAGAAAAAGCTGATGCAGATGCTAACCACCACTGTGTTAGTCTTCTATTCTTCAGGAATCACTTAGTATTTAAACATATTAGAATGTGTTTGACTTGAGAGGTTCCATTGTTGTGCTAAACAGTTCTTGATTTATTTGGCAGTGATGATGAACTTTTAGGCCGGGGACTCGATCTAAATGACAGTCTTCAAATTCTGCTAGCTAGACATGACGCAATAGCTTCTGGTTCTCCTCTGCCAGTTCTAGCTTTAAAACCCGCTGATTCGAGCCCAAAATCTTCTGAAGCTAAAGATTCTAGCTCCATAGCTGGTTCTAGTTCCCCAGTACCCGCCACTGTTTCTACGGGGAAAAGCCCAGTTGATGAGGAAGACGAGGAGGAAGATGAGTTTGCGCAATTAGCTCGAAGGTCTGTTTTACAATTGGATTCAGGAACTGTGCATATCATAAACTTTTAGTATTTGACATAGAAATGCTTTGTTGTTTCAGGCACTCTAAACCACCAGCATCTGTGACTACAGACCCAGCCAGTTCAGAGTCTCATAATGCTCTTGCTCTTGCTCTGCCTGACCCGCCGCCTCCAGTTAACACCACAAGGGAACAAGACATGATTGACTTATTGAGTTTGGCATTGACGTCAACTCCTCCACCTCCATCCTCTCAACCTGCTCCTCCTCCCACTGTCTCAGATCAAAACACCCATGTCTATCCGCAGGCTGTGCCACAGTTTGAGAGCTATGTCGCTCCATGGGCACAGCCCCAGCAACCTCAACAGCAACAGCCTCAAACACATCAGAGCTATTCTCAACCACAACATCCTCAAACACAGCAGGGTTATTCTCAACCTCAACATCCTCAAGCACAGCATAGCTATCCTCAAACACAGCAGGGTTATTCTCAACAGCAACAGCCTCAAGCACAGCAAGGTTATTCTCAACCGCAACAGCAACAGCCTCAAACACAACAAGGTTATCCTCAAACACAGCCGCCTCAAACACAGCAGGGATATTCTCAACCGCAACAGCCTCAAACACAGCAGGGTTATTCTCAACCGCAGCACCAGATTCAAACACATCAAGGCTATTCTCAACCACAACAGATTCAAACACAGCAGGGCACTCATCCGCAGCAGCAAGCTCAGTTCCAGCAGATGCAACCGCAAGCTAGACCTCAGAGTCCATTTGAATATCCGCCTCCGCCATGGGCTTCAACATCAGCGAATGCATACTACACTCCACGGGCTAACGCGACTGCGTCATACACAGAGACAAGTGCCGGGAGAACACTGCAGCAGTCCAACTCATTCCCCGCGAGAGGCGGAGACCCCCAGGCTACCTCAGCTGCAAGCAATCCAGGTGTCTCTGGAGGACAGAAGCCGTTTGTGCCATCGTACAGATTGTTCGAAGATCTGGATGTGTTTGGTAGCACAGAGGGGAAGCACAATAATAAGTCTACCAACAGTAATAATGCTTCTCAGGCGCAGCAGAGTATGATAGGAGGGAGGAAAATGATTTAACATAAGTTTGCACGCTTCGTTATTTTCTCATTTGTGAATATAATGGTGTACAACTGAATGTACATTTTATTTTTCCCTCGTTTTTTTTTATCTTGTTTGATTTTAGGATTTGGTATGACATACTGAAACGATTTGATGAGACCATGAGATTTTTTATTTGTCTTCTATCTTCTTTATCCTTTTGTTGAGTTGTCTGAACTATTGGTTTTGGTGAGAAAGCTTCAGCAGATGGTGAATAATAAGGGACTTGGAAGTGAGAAGTAGGAAACTAGTCAGTTTCTTGTCTGATTATAAGAGACTTGTTTGGGTCCTGTAATGGGCAGCTGAGACTAGTATCTTAATGGCAGTTTTGCATAGTGGTCGTTAATAGTGCCATGCTTTTTAGCTATGTTTAAATGGCTGCACCAAGTCTCTCATGAGGTTTTTGTTCATGGGACAACTCAAATGATAGTGGAATAGAACAGGAACAAGTATGTTAGTGAAAGACCAGGATCTGAAGCTAATTGATGATATTGTCAGGTGGTATGAGCAGGTCCGATTCAGATGTTCCTCCTGTTCTGATTATCTCTGTTTACGACAATGACCTGATATGTTTGTATCAATGTATTCATTTTGTAGCTTAAGATGGAAGAAAAAAAAAGTTTTACATAAAGAAAAATATAGTGATTGAGAAGCAACGAGATGTTGGTCCATCAATCATTTTGGTTGTTTAAGTAAAATTACAAACTTATTTTGTGTTTTATTTCTCTTCTTCACATCTTGGACACTGAATAGTCCATGGCTTCCACGAGATAATCTGCGTCGTCCTTAGTGAAGCAGAGAGGTGGTGTGATTCTAAACACGTTTCCAAAGAAGCCTCCTTTCCCAACCAAAACACCAAGCTCTGTAAAAAAAACATTTTTTCATAAATAAACATTTTTTATGTTTGCTAGTTTCACATGAGAAGACTAGAAAAAACGCAAAACCAACAAACCTTTCATTTGATCCATGATGTGAAGAGTCTCGGCAGTTGCAGGAGTTTTAAGTTTGCGATCACTCACCAGCTCTACTCCAAGCATCAGTCCTCTTCCCCGTACATCCCCAATAACTACATTACATAAGCATATGCATAAACACAAAGTTCAAGACCAAACTATATATGAAGAGAGAACGTGTGAGAGAGATTTACTTTCGTGTTTCTCTTTCAGCTGATCGAGTCTTCCTTTGAGATAAGATCCGACCATTGACGCATTTTCCTGAAGCTTGTCTTTCTCAATCACATTCAAAACAGCTAGACCAGCTGTAGTAGCCACAGCATTCCCACCAAACGTGTTGAAGTAGCATCGACGTGTCAATACTCTTGCAATCTCTGGAGTTGTCACAACTGCCCCCAAAGGAAACCCATTCCCAATCCCCTGTTTCCGCATCATCAAATAAACAAACAAATCAACACTTTTAACCAGTGTTCTAAAAATCGGTCTAGGCTCGAATATGAACGAAACGATTTTTTCAGATATTCAAAAAATCGGCATAGGCGCCGCCAAAACAATAATCTTCTATAAGACAGCTAACCACTGCCTAGCAGTTTTTAGAACATTTCTATTATCATTATCAAGAGAACTAAAGTTGGATCAGCTCCAACCTTTGCCATGGTTACTATGTCAGGGACAACATTGTGAGCCTCAAAGCCCCAGAAATCGCCGGTTCGAGCGAAACCAGACTGTACTTCATCCGCAATGAACAACCCTCCAGCTTTCTTTACAATGTCGTAAGCTGCTGATAAATAGCCTGGAGCTAGCTCCACAATTCCTCCAACACCCTATTCACATAGGATATTGTCAATGATGAGAGTTGTTACAATTTTTTAAAACTTGTGTTATTATTAATGTTACCTGTATAGCTTCAAAAACAAAACCAGCAATGTGTCCGGTCGTGCCATATTGGATAAGATCGTGCAACTCTCTTGCATACTTTTCTCCATCAGAACCAAACACACCTCTATATGGATCAGGGTTCAAAGCGTGATGAGTTCCAGTCTATCCACCAGCCAAAAAACAAAAACAAATATTAGATTTGAATATTAGTTCAAGAAACAAAAGACTCTTAGTACGCACCTGAACCACGTTGAACTTCCACATGCTTTGACCAGTAGCACCCATTGTTCCAGCAGCATTCCCATGATACCCGTTTCGAATCGAGACAATGTCTTGATATCCAGTATATAACTTAGCCATCATGAGTGCTAACTCATTAGCCTCCGTCCCTGAGTTAGTGAAGAACACAACCTGTTCCAAATTTGGATCAGACAAGACACACAAAAGAACATAACATGCATGTGTTACGTTACCTTGAGATCACCAGGGAGTTTAGAAGCGAGAGCTTCAGAGAAGTCAGCAATGGCATGGTTAAGGTAAAGAGTGGTAGGATGCTGGAGACGTTTGATTTGGTCGATGACTGGTTTAACCACATGAGGGTGACAATGCCCACAGTTCACAACTGCGATACCAGCAAACGCATCTAAGTATCTCCGACCACTCTCGTCGAATAGATATTGCATCTTCCCATCCACTATGTTCAACTGCAACTCCAAAAGGAAAAATTAAAAATAAGAAAAATATTTGTTTGTTTAACTTAATCAAAACAACAAAGAAGATTCAACAATGATTTAGATTCCACTATAGGTCAGAGAGTATAATATACTAACAGTAATAGTTGTAAGGTGCGGATCCGAATAGTAAGATGCAAAATGATCTGAATAGTAACAAAAGCATATAGATGGAGATTTTTGGTATTATTACTATTGTGGTGCAATTTGGTTTTAGCCGTTACCATTAGTTCGAAAACGCTATAATATATGTATATATATTGTATCCCAGAGAGACATGATCAAAAACGTTACAGGCTTTTTGTAGAGGCAAGACGTGTAAGAGCTAAGAAACTCCTTCCTTTGGTTAAGGATGACATCAGCGGAAGGACCTGTATACGGCGGCGGGATGTACTCAAACGGCGGGAGCCTCCCAAGAAATTCGTCGGAAGCAGCCATTGCCGTCTGAGACGTCGACGAGATGCATCGTCGCAGGAGGGAAATGGGGATGTTTTGGAACGTACTTTTCGCCGAGAATCTCTGCATCGTCTCTTATCTCTCACGATTCTCTCTTGATGAAATATGAAACGTTTGGAGAGACTACGTACGAGGTACGACACTGTTTCGATGGTTGTAATGATGATGAGAAGAGAGAGATGACGTTACTGTCTATTTAAAGAGATTGATGACGCCGAACCTATATGCTTACGGCTTACGGAACTTGATTTGACAAATTGGCCTTTTTAACGCATAACTGAAACAATTAGATTATTTATTAGACTATGTTTTAAACACGTACGTTATATGGAACCATAAAACTAAATTCTGAAAGCCAAATTTTAAAAATTCAAATTTCTAAGCCATATCTTCTAATAATTTATTTTTAATGGTAAGAATCTCAGCAAAATAGCGTATTTCTAAAAATATTTGAATATTTAACCTATTAAAACGAGTTCGATCATTTTCAAAAAAAAAATTATTATTAATCATAAATCAGTCTCCGCAAGTTGGTAACAGAAAACAAAAGATCCTGCAAAATGAAAATATTACTATTTTGTATTCTGTGAATGTTTTTTTTTTTTTTGACAAAGACATTCAGTGAATTAGTAAACACATGGTAACCGCTGAAATGTACATCTCCACAAAACATTTCGTTCAAAACTCATTTCCACTGATATTTAACCAAGTGTTTTTTTTTTTCTAATTCTGGAAAAAAAAAACCAGTGTTTATGTTTACATCATCTTTTTTTTTTATATCAAAGATATATAGCTCAACAACTCATATTTCCCCTCACAGTTTCAGTTTATGTTACCACACATATTATCAAAAACCTATTGAAAAAGAGAGGCTAAAATTATAATGAATCTTTTTTCCGAATTTCACATATCTAAAAATAAAACGAGTAAACGCACGTTCGTACTCCCAACTCATTTTCCTCACGACAGTATAAAGCAGTGTAATGTTTAGTAGTACATGACATCAGTTGTTTCGTAATAGATTTTCTATCGTGTTCCGTATTGTAAACGTTATTATCATAATTTGTGTGTTTGGTATAGTACCAAAAAAGTCAAGTAATGCAGTGGTAAATTGGATGGGTGTCAATCGTTCATGAGATTGATCACCTACGGTCTACAACGATACTATAATTTGTTGTCAATTAAAACTTACAAACTTCAAATGAATATATTCCAAAGATAGGACACCTAAGTAGTTGTCTTACCTTTTCTTAACGTGTTGCTACAAGTCTCAAAACCATATCACAACATTGTATAATATACTATGTATCGAGATGGAGGGGGTCATATTTGTATGGGACACGTGATCTGTGCATGCAGTTGCAGTGGAGCTGCGGGTTTGTTTGTACCAATGAAATTAGTTGTTTAGATTATGCGTTGCTTTAGTATTGTAACCAATACGTCTAAATTTTAATTGCTTGCTGTTTGGCGTGAGCTAACTCACTTAGACCGATGAGCATCAAGGGATGTATCATTATATTTTCTCTATTAAATAAAGATTGAGGTCATAGACTTTGTTTTCTTTGTCAAAAGTTTGTTTACTACGCACCGAGTTTAAATCTGAATGGACGAATAATTACAGAACTGAAGACATTAGTGTGTACAAACGGTTATTGAATACATATACTCTATCAACAGCGTGTGTACAAAATGTTAATAGCATTACATGTATTGTTAGTGTGCCATATTATTTTGGTTAATGTTTTTTTGTTGTCGACTTCTAATATCCGTACATTATATTATTTTGTTAGGTAAGTTGGTTGCTACGTGTACATGAGCCTATTTTGCAATGGTGTTAGTATCGTTATTTAGCACAGGTAAAGTATGAATTAAGCTGAAATTTTCCAAATCTACCCGCAAGATATGAAAATCTTTTATCGTCAACATTTGGATATGAATACATGTGAAAACATCTTAAATATCAAATTTTATGACATTGGAACTATGAAAGATATGGAAGGACACCAAACTAATTGGTTTAGTGACTAAATCTTTTTGATCACCTAGTAGATATCTAAAAGATTATGAATTCGATTTCCATTAGAGAAAATATGATAACTATAAATTGGGCTATATACCCTCTCTTTGTTCACTTACTTGTCACGCCATCTTCTTCGATTCTTTTAAATTCAATTTGTTATCTCATACCTGCCAAACTCTTCCCGACAATGGCTTCCACGTCACGACCAATCCTCCCAATCTCCACCTCTCAAACTACTCCTACTTCAAAGTGAACTACCTCGCCGTCGCGACGGCGATCGTCGGGTTCTCTTTGGTGACTCATCCTTTCCCCCTCGCCTTCCTCCTCTGTCTCCTCGCTTCTTGGCTCTTCTTCTACCTCCTCCGTCCTTCCGATCACCCCGTCGTCGTCTTTGGGCGTACGTTCTCTGATATGGAGACGCTTGGGTGCTTGATCTTGTTTAGCGTCTTTGTGGTGTTTCTTACTGACGTTGGATCCGTTCTTGTGTCGGCTGTGATGGTCGGCGTCGCGTTGGTATGTGCTCACGGCGCGTTTAGGGCTCCGGAAGATTTGTTCTTGGATGAGCAAGAGACGGCAGCTACTGGTTTTCTCTCTTTCCTCGGTAACGCCTCCTACTCCGCCGCGCCTGCCGTCGTTGCCGCTCGTGCCTAAGTATATAATCTTGTTTTTATTTCTTATCTTTGCATGTAAGTATATGTTTTACAACTTTTGTCTAATCTTTAGCTTCTTCAACCTTTACGATCTATAACAGTCTAATTGTGTTGGAAGAGTTGGATCTGTTTTCAAGATTTGAGCTTTGTTTCTCTTGGATCTTGTTGAAATAGTAGTCGACCTTTTGTATGGGGATATCCAAAGTTATAAGTTTTTGAACCTCCCCATCATAGAAGCAAATACAATAGGTGATAATGAAGGTTCTCTAAGATGTTTCGTTGGTAACTGAGTGAAATGAGCTAAGACATGAAAACAGCAGCGTAGGATTTAAATTTTACAAGAAATGATAATTCAAAGAGAACAATGTGTTTGCCTTATTGGGTGTTTCGTCTAGGTTCTAATAAGGGACTTCTGAATTTGGCTGCTGCGATCAGTCTGAAGATAATGCTTACTTTCCAATGGGATAACTACTTTTCACATATTGTTTTTTTGCCAAGGCAATAAACTACGGTTTGAAATGGGAAGACTCCAATTAATGTCAAACCTTGAGGTAACATTGGACAGAAAAATAATCTAACTTCTCAACATATCTTTGATCTTGTCGTACCATGAAAACAGAATAAGAAAAAAAAACGATATCTTTAACTGCCAACAACATCGTTTTCTTATATAGTCACTTTAATTTCATCACTTATAATATATTTTCTATAATATATGATCTATGTATAAAGTTTATGAGTTTGGGAAGAGACCAACTTTCTTTAATAAGTGGGAAAATGTCGAATGGTAACTTGCGCCACAAGCCTGAACTTTTAAAAGGAATGTTTAGTTTGAAGTGTGAATGGCTACGAAAAAGATTTATACTATTAGGTGACAATCCACCTTAGTTGATATTTAGAGTTTTGGCTTAGGGTACAAGCCACCAATTTGACATCTTCCATAACACAAAAGTTAATAAATTATGAAAAAGTCTTTTTTTTTTGTCAAAACAAGTCTTAATCGCAAAGAAATCAAATAACATATAATATCCCAAGTTAATTTTTTTTTACTAGAAAATAACGAGCTCGGGAAGAAAGTTTCCTCCAAAAGCAAACACGTCTATCAGTTAAAAATGGAAGATGACAAAATGGTAGCTTGCACAGTAAGCCAAAACCCTAAGAAGGAAGTTATCAATTGTGAATTGTTCCCCAAAATTTTATAATATATAGTTTTTTTCCAGAAAGAACACGAACAATTCAAAGTCTTAATCGCAAAGAAATCGAATCTATATAAACTGGTAAAGGAATATAAAAAGCAAACAAATAAAATAAAATAAAAACCTTATAAAGAGCACACAGAAATCTCACGTGTCCCGCAGCTGTACATTTGCTACCAGCGCCACGCGTGTTTCCAGACGATATTTGAGACAAAGAGCTGTTCACACCTTAATCTATCAGACAGAAATTTCTAGTTTACTGTTCTTGTTTTTATATAGGTGCCTCCCGTTTTAGCTTTTCCGCATATTTGTTTTGCTGTTTCTGTGTCTAAACGATGGAGAAAGAAGACAACGGTCCAAACCAGAGCTCCTCTGCTTCTATAGAACCCTCCAGAAGAAGAAGAAGAGTCGCTGAGCCAGTTGATACGACGTTAAGTAGATGGGTGAAGGAAGAAGAGGAGGAGGAAGGGTTGAAGAGAACCCGTAGGGTTCAAGCCAAAGGTTCGAGGAAAGGTTGCATGAGAGGTAAAGGCGGACCGGAGAACCCGGTTTGCCGGTTTAGAGGCGTTCGACAAAGGGTTTGGGGGAAATGGGTGGCTGAGATACGCGAGCCTGTGAACCAACGTGGCGGAAACTCGAAGCGTCTTTGGCTTGGAACGTTCGATACTGCAGCTGAAGCCGCCTTGGCTTACGATAGAGCTGCTAGTGCCATGTATGGTCGCTATGCCCGGTTAAATTTCCCGGACGGTTTAGTAAACGGTCAGGATGATGAAATGAAGAAAACGGATGAGGCAGAGAGTTCTAGAAGCTATTGGTTAGAAACTTGCAACGTATCTGAAACAGGTAATAGCGTGGTGGTGGACAAGAAAGATGGGGAGGATTATTTATATGAAGACTGTATTGAACTTGGTCAAGACAAGATTGAGAAACTTGGTCGTATGGCTGATAACGAGATAGTGAAATCAGAGGAAGATTACATGTTTGATGGATTTGAATTGGATAAGGGACTGTTGTACAATGAACCTGGTTATTACCATGGAGGTGGATTTGATCCTTATTTAGAGCACTTCAGGTTTTAGCAAGGGTTTTTACGTTGCATCATTAAACTGTAGTTTGAAATATTTTCAGCTTTCAATTAATAATATCTTTATCTTGCTGGTAGACGTAACTAATTGGTAAACCATGTTAGAATTCTGTGGATCTATTTGTGTGTATATTAATCTGATGTTGGTCATATTACTTGCACATCTCAATTTTTTTAGTATGGATTTGGATCAATATTCGTATATTAGTTGACATCTTAATTTTGGACATATATCTGAAATCCTCATAACTCAGGGAAACATAATCATAAAATTCTTAGATATGTGAACCGCTTCTATTGTGCTTGTAGCTCATGTAACTTTTATTAACCATCCCCGAGAGAATGCAGTTCAGATGAATCAGATCTATATTTTAACCTGGAGTTTGAACTGAAATGCTACAAACTCAAAAATTGAAATGAAAAATACAGGGAAAAAAGAAGAAGATATGATATAAGAGAGGTTCATCGGTTCAAAAAATATTTCATTTCACTGGTTTAACTAGCACATGATCGATGCAAAAGTTTGGTTTGCTCAAATGTGTAGTGATGTTTATCTGTTGCACGGAAGCCAATATATTTCATTCATTTATTCATACATCTTTTAGCTGATACTAGTAGCCAACTAGCCATATAAGAGCATCCGCAATGGTGAGGTTTACCATGGAGTCTTTAGGCTTATTTTACTTTTTTTTTTTCTTTTTCTAATAGTTAAGGACTCTAATCCAATATGTAAGTCTAATGGTGAGTCTCACTTTTGGAATCCTTATTAATAAAAAAATTATATTTTAGAAAAAAGTGAAATTAACATTTTTTATTTATAACATGATTTAATAGAAATTTGAAAAGTTGTTTCTAAAAGTTATTTTTTTCAAATTTTTTTTCAATTTTCTATAGCAATTCTAATCTTTAAATGAGTTTTAAAAGAGGTTTCTATAAGTTTTTTTAAAATTTTTTTTTCAAGTTTCTATAGCAATTCTAATCTTTTAATGAGTTTTAAAAGTGGTTTCTATAAGTTATTTTTTTTTAATTTTTTTCAAGTTTCTATAGCAATTCTAATCTTTTATCAATTTTAAAAATGGTTTTTATAAGTTTTTTTTTTAATTTTTTTTTCAAGTTTCTATAGAAATATTTCTAATCTTTTAATGAGTTTTAAAAGTGGTTTCTATAAGTTATTTTTTTTTTCAAGTTTCTATAGCAATTCTAATCTTTTAATCAATTTTAAAAGTGGATTCTATAAGTTATTTTTTTTTAAAAAAAATTCAAGTTTCTATAGCAATTTTACTCTTTTAATGAGTTTTAAAAGTGATTTCTATAAGTGATCGGAAGACGTTAGCTCCGATGATGATCGGAAAAGAACTTGCCACGTCACTAAGGATTTGCTCCTTAAAACCTCTTAATTTAGGACTGCTCCTTACCAAACTGAGCTTAGTTAATATATATTATTTTATTTCAATTAATCTAGGATTATGTGCTAAGGACCCTCAAAATATACCGTTGCAGGTGGTCTAACAACTTTTAATTAGCTCGTATAAGTGGGGGGACCATAAAAGATGCTCATATATTTATAATCCATTAACAAACTTAAATTTGGAAGTATACTTTTTTTTTTGTCAACAATTTGGAAGTATACTAATCTGCAATATCCCAAAGAATGCATTTTTACGAAATACACTATCTTCAAAGAATGAGTGTTATTTAGCAGAGTTGGATTTAATAGGCCTAAGAATTATAAAGTACACGAGTAAGCCAGGAAACTGAAACCAGCCTTTTACATCGTATATTGGGCAAATGTGCAGAGCGTTTCGTTATAATAATTAAATATTATAGTGTTGCGACGCCGTTCAGCATCAGGCAGAGAGCAGCCTCGCATGACTTGCGGTCCCAGCAAAATATACAGAAGAAGACCTATCCATCCTTTGACATTATTTACTTCTCGAATACCTGATTATGCACGACTGCACGTTAGTATACAGAAACACTAATGCGATATGGCAAAGATCATATTACATAATGTTTTGTTTTTGAAAGCATATACATAATGTTTCAAAAAAATATCATATTACATAACAACAGTATAATCACTAGACCACGTTGAGAACAAATAATCACATTATATGCCATGGAAAATGATTCTGCTATAGTATAAGCTATATACTGTATACATAAGCATCGAGTCTTTTTCTTTATTTGTCTATAAGAAAATGATTTTGCTACATGCATGTATTCTCCTTTTTGTTAGTTTCAAATAGGATAGGAGGTGAACCTAAGTTCTGTCCTTTCAAATATATCGTCTACCTCCACGAAATAGTGATAGTATTTTCGGGAGTCAGCCTTCTAAAGTTATCAGTGTTACATTCAAAATAGTATAAAACGAGCTTATACTAAGTGGTACTTTTAGTGGGCACTAGTAGTTATCTATATATAAGGTCCATTTTTTGTTTGTTAAAATATCTGTAAGGTCCATTAGGATACACTTTCCCTAGTATGTACAATATACTCATAGAGAGCAACTCTTTAACTCAGGATCACAAATATATGACCACAAAATATATAAAAGGTTCTGCTAAACTTAAATTGGAAGAGAAGCAAACACATAATGCAAATTAGAAACTAAAATTTACAGATTACCAGTGTTCTCTTTTTTTCTTAAATATTATCTAATTTTAATTCAATAAAGATACATATATAGTAAGGAAAGGAGTGTAAGCGTGGATGAAGAACCATCAAGGTCCAAGAAGATAATATACGCTTAAATATAATGAAAAGGCTGAAAATGAAACCTATGAGAAGAAAAAAAACGTTACTGTATATAAATATATATATGCATGTTGGCCCACGTGGTTCATGCAGCAGAGCATATCTGTTCCCCACCTAGCCTGGCCCCAGCCAGAGGCACTACAAAGTAAGTAATTCCTAACAAATCTAAAAGCGAAGGAGAAAATAATTTGCTAATGATATTGCAACTTTGGCGAGTAAATGTACGAATACATCTACGTCACTGACTGGGGTTTCGCACTTTCTCAAAATAACTGGTTCTGAAAGTTTTGCCCGGCATTAATCAATCATGCTTTACCAAAACGCCAATAACAACACTAATTGTAATTAACAAGATACAGATACCTGTCGGTGGCTGACTTCACCGGAGAAAGAGACTAATTTTCTTTGATCAAAGAGAAAAAGGAAGAAATCAAGAAAAAGGTGGTGATATTAAAAGTGCTAAAGTGAAACTCTAAACAAAATTGATATTGATTTTTGAAGTTGTTGATGTATCTGTGAAAGCCTTTTTCACTGCAGTAAGGAGAGCCAATGAAACTCAGGATGGACAGCGCCAAAAATATCGATGTGAATGAGATTATGATGGCGCTATCCCTCCTGAGCTTTACAGATTCTTCTCTACTTTCTTTTTTCTTGTTACTAAAAATGAAAAATGATAAAGAGACTTGAGAGGAAAGTGATGAAGGTAAGAGGATGGGAGTGGAGAAGGAGAAGAGGTTGTGTTATTTATAGATAGATGATGCGAGTTTAAGGAATTCAAAGGAACACACGTCATCTTCTCTTCGTTGAGCATGAAATAATTCAATTGCATATTTTAACAGCAGTGTTTTGGAAGTATTCCTTTTTTTCTGTAACAATTTCTACTTCTAAAATTATTTATTTAAATTTTTAGCTTTTTTGGTGGGAAAATTATTGCTTTACTTATACTATATAGTCCAGATGTGATTTATTGGATCCCATATAGTAGTTTGTTTGACTTTCATTATTTTCCTCAGGTCCTGATTTACAGAAATGAAGGAGGCTAAATTCAAATACATTATAAATGCTTTTGTTGACGAATCAATTTTGGATGCATATATTCTAATACACTATGATATCGTAGTATCCTGGACTTTAAGTATATGATTAGATATCAACATTAGTATGTATATATAATTATATATTAGTATTACAGTAGTTTAATGAAATTTTCAGGGACTCAAAGATTTGTGTATATCAATGGAAAACTGAAGGTCTAAAAAACCTAGAAACCTATTGAAAGTTATATTAACTTGCTGTTGCTTTTTATTCTTCATAACCATATTTCTCTAAAGGCCGGTGAAGCTAGTCAACCATCTATTGGGGGTCAAAATTGTTTTAAGATTCTAAGAAGCCAATATTTAGTGTAAAAACTTCTAAAGCTATATTGGTAATTGTCCTTGTATGCATGTTTAAGGTCATGAGTTCAAATCAATGTATATAATTATTACCAAAAAAAATTATATAATTTATATGTTTGAGAGCCTAAAATATTCAGGCACGGCCAGTCCTGTTTGTCTACCACAAATCGTTGATTCGAGATTCAATATATGTAACAATTTATACATCTACAATAGAGATGTATAAATATTTAGTGTTAATGATTTTGTTAACAATTCATATAATTAAATGAATGTTAATGATTTTGTTTTGTTTTTTCATTTTACAACATTTGATTTTTTTCGACATTAGACTCAGAAATTCGTACATAATTAATCTGAATATTTTAGGATCAGGTGAGGGCGTCCCCTTTTTGGAGCAACGTCCATATGTTCTAAGTAGCAGGAGAACTCCCAAATATAAGAAGAATAAAATACAAAAATACACACAAGAATAATCAATAGATATATGTACAGAAATCTTTTTTTTGGGGTGAAAGTACAGAAATCTTTTATTGGCTGAGTTTACAAATATTCAATCAGACATAATTCAGTTTCATTTGGCTAAGCTTTTCTTTAGGTCTTTATCATAGACAACAGCTCTCAATCAAATAGCCGCTTATATTAATGCTAAAAAGATTTTGGGAAGCACATAAATAAATGAAGAAGAAAGATAGCTGATAATTAGTTGGAGTGTTATTTTGCTATACATGAATTATGTAGTCTCTACACAGTTGTGCACTTGTTCTCTTGTGGTGTCACGACATTGAATTTATGAATACAGCTATGAGCTATCTTAATTATGGATATATATTTATTTTTTTTGATCGAAAAATATACTCCCTCCGTTTTATATTAAGTGTAGTTGTAGAAAATATTTTTTGTTACAAAATAAATGTTATTTTCGACTTTCAATGCAAACTTTATTAATTTATTCAGCAATTTATTTTTTATTTGTTGAAATTTGGCTAGATGTATAGGTAATATTGTTTTTATATAAAAAATATACAAAATTAATTATTTCATTAATATGTGTGTACAAACTTAAAATGAAATATAGATGAATATAAGTTTTTTTCCTTGGTATATTTTTGCATGTATAGTAGCTTCAGTCAAACCGAGGTTGGTAAGAATATTAGTATTTACATTCACAATTTTACATCGCGTTTAGAACATTATGAATAAGGGCTTGACTGGTTCAAACACATCGATAACGGTTACGGTTGCAGGAGTTTGCGGATGCGGATGGTTGCGGTTTCTAGCGATTTTGAGATATTTGTACGACTGGTTCTGCAGTTAAAAATTGGTGTATTTACGAGAAGCTTATGACTGGTTAACTACCCAATGCAACAATAGTTAAATAATAAATTAACAATATTTACATTTTATATAATCATAAAAATATCAAGATTTATAATATTATAATATATATAAAAATTATATTTAGAAAGTTATAGTTTTAAATTTTTGAAAATTATAGAAAATATTTTTAAATTTTTTTACAATATTAACTAAAATATAATAGATATATTTTAGTATTTTTATAATTCCAATTTAAAATTTTTATTGAATATTTTTATTTTTGGTATTATATTGCTTAAGAAAAAATTATCCTGCAGCAACCGCCCGCAACTGTAAACGATAGCTGAAACCATCTTTTGATTTTATGAGATTTAGAGCAATTTAAAGCAGTTTAGAACGGTTTGAGTGATTGTTGCAAAACACCAACAACCGCTAACAATCACAAAAATTGCGTTTTGCGGGTATAGCGGGGAAACCAGTCATACCCTAAATCCTATACACTTGATTTGGGATATAATGTTATTAGAATATTTGGCGTTCAAGGGATAAATAGATGTCATACCCTAAATCCTATACACTTGATTTGGGATATAATGTTATTAGAATATTTGGCGTTCAAGGGATAAATAGATGTTAAAGGCTCGAGTGAATCAAATTGACATCGTCATGACAATCTAATTTTCTGATGTTATAAAAGAAGTAAAGAAGTGATTGTTTGGAAATCTGGTTGTTGGCTTTTTAAACTATATAATTTGTTACTGTAAATTAATGGTTGTACCATAATAGAAAGAAAGAGTCAACTTCACGTTTCTATCAATTTCATATTTTATTTTAGGATTACATATAATTACTTTCAGAAAAAGAGACTAAACAATCAAAACAAACAAAAAATTTTTTGTAACAAACTTTTATGACATTTGGTTTAAAACCATTACAATTATGTTTCTAACTAGCAACGAATTATCAAAAATCCACCTTAAATATTTAATCTTAAATAAACTATATCAATAATTTTGGATAACAATACCTATGAATTATAAAATCATGAAAGTTTAACCGGTTAAAGTGCGATTTTAAATAGTTAACCAAATGATTAATTAAGCTTAAGAATATCATTTTTAACAGTTTTATGCGTATTAGAATAAAATAGAAAAATAACAGATAAGAATAAAAATATAGGAATGATGAGGAATAACGAAAAGAGATTATTCATTATCAATTTAACGAAGAAAAAATTTGTTCTATTTTACTTTACAATTAAAAAAATGAAAAAAAAAATTATTCTGGTAAAATAATAGAAATATTAAAAACTATACTATTTTTCTTGATTCCTTTGATTCTTTTGGTCACCGCTCACCAGTTACACCCATGTGAACTTATTGTATTATTTATAATCAAGAATTTGAGACACCCAAAAATTGAAATATCTTCTATTTTCATCAAGTGTTTGTTTCTATGGAACTTTAAAAATCTTTAAACGAAGCAATTCATAGAATCAGGATAGTGGGGGAAGCCTCCATATAAAAGGAAACAATAAACATTCAAAAGTATAATTGGCCGAAAATTTGCAAAGACATTCACTCTGACAAATTTAACTTCATCTGATCAGCTTTTCGTTAAAATGGTCATCATCCGCACATTCTTCAATCAATGGGGGTCTTCATCACTTTATATACGTCAGAAAGAAAAAACGAAGAACGAGTTTCTTCGATAAATCCAAAAAGGTCGAGATATGATAGAGGAAATAATGGGAGGAAATCGAAACAATTATTGGAGCGTCATTTCAGGGCGGCTTTATGATTCTTTCCTGCCAACTTTGCAGTTACTCCACCTTCTACTTCGTGACACAGAATTTAATATACACAGCTTTTCATGCACATGTTGCTTTAGGGTATGACGATAACCATATTTCGAAATTATCAATAACTTAACTGGTGATATAATTAGCAACGGACCAACATCAAATATAGCTGTTGAATCAATAAACTCTTTTTAATCAAAAAGACTTATGTAGCGGTAATGTAGAATGGGTTTAATTTATACAGACAAGAAGAGAATATCAATGACTAACACAATTTCGAATAATTTCATAAGATTTTAGACATTGCTCCAAACAACAAGAACTTGAAGAATTTTATATTTATTCATATTAAAACCCCCCCCCATTTTTACAACAAGTGTGACTCAACTCAAAATGTTTTGAAATCACAAATCTTTTGTGCTAAATAATGAGCATTTTCTTGAAATCAATTAAGGTTCTCGAGAGCAAAACCATGATGCCATACCTTTGTCGAAACTTCAACTTAGTTTTCATCTGGAATTGATCTAAAGTTGATGAATTAACATCTTTCCCGAGGCTAATTAATCTATACCATTAAATTGAAGGACATAGTTATGGTCAATAAAAAATGATTCAGCAGTAAAGTACTAGTCAAAAGTACAAAAAAAAAAAAAAACACTAAGAGCATTTCCAATTCAATACCTTATTTTAAGGAAGCAAACTTCAAATGAATTTTTGAGGAGTGAATGCTCTAACCATGAATCGTTAAAAAAATCTTTAATAATTTATTCAGTTGTATTATAGTCATTACTATTAACAAAAATTACTAATAATGATAAAACTTCACAAATACAAATAAAATATACATTTAATATATTATACAACACACAATATTTTAATATTATAATAAAAGATAATATAAATCATATATAATAAAACAACAACACACACACACAAATTTTAAAAAGTTACATATAAAATACCAAATTACTCAAGCATTATGTAAAATTTAAGTGTTTATGCCATTTGCTTAATTTTTGTTAAGTTTGCTAATGTGTTTTTATTATATGTAAGCTTTATTTAATGTATATTTTTTTATTGTATGAACTTTATTTTAATGTTATGTAATATTTTTTCTATTTATTTTAATTTGGTGTACATAGGTTATTCTAAATAAAGTTTAGTACATGTATTTGTGAAAAGAAATAATTATAAAGACCAAAAATAAAATAAAAAGTAGTTTTAAGATTTTGAAGTGAAATTTCAAATTTCACTATTCAAAATCTCAAAATTTGAAGATTTGAAGTTGAGAGTGAGATGTTCTAAAAGCAATTATATTTGAAAAAAGATTCTATTTTTTCTTGTAAAAGGTTAGAGGAAAAAATAGTTCCAATTTTAAATCAAATGATACGAAATAAAGAAGATTTAGAAGTTAACAAAAGATTAATTGAAAGTTGAGTGAATCAGCTGTACAATTGAAGAGGAATATAACAAAGAAAGAGAAAAGATCTAAGGAGAGTTTCAACTATAGTTGATTCCATACATCAGGAGCTCCAGGCAAACACCAATCTATACAATCGGAGTAACTACTTGGATTCAAGACTTGGTCTTCTTTCAATGGCCCCCATTGCTTTCTGTAAATCGAAGGG